>NC_091314.1:2451621-2496621 GCF_038502225.1 Cherax quadricarinatus | reverse complement strand
TCATGTCAGGGAGGATCTGGGGTCATGTCAGGGAGGATCTGGAGTCATGTCAGGGAGGATCTGGGGTCATGTCAGGGAGGATCTGGGGTCATGTCAGGGAGGATCTGGGGTCATGTCAGGGAGGATCTGGGGTCATGTCAGGGAGGATCTGGGGTCATGTCAGGGAGGATCTGGGGTCATGTCAGGGAGGATCTGGGGTCATGTCAGGGAGGATCTGTAGTCATGTCAGGGAAGATCTGGAGTCATGTCAGGGAAGATCTGGGATCATGTCAGGGAAGATCTGGGGTCATGTCAGGGAGGGTCTGGAGTCATGTCAGGGAGGATCTGGGATCATGTCAGGGTGAATCTGGGGTCATGCCAAAGAGGATCTGGGGTCATGTCAGGGAAGATCTGGGGTCATGCCAGGGAAGATCTGGGGTCATGTCAGGGAGGATCTGTAGTCATGTCAGGGAAGATCTGGGGTCATGTCAGGGAAGATCTGGGGTCATGTCAGGGAGGATCTGTAGTCATGTCAGGGAAGATCTGGAGTCATGTCAGGGAAGATCTGGGGTCATGTCAGGGAAGATCTTGGGTCATGTCAGGGAGGGTCTGGAGTCATGTCAGGGAAGATCTGGGGTCATGACAGGGAAGATCTGGGGTCATGTCAGGGAGGATCTGGGGTCATGTCAGGGAGGATCTGGGGTAATGTCATGGAGGATCTGGGGACATGTCAGGGAGGATCTGGGGTCATGTCAGGGAGGATCTGGGATCATGTCAGGCAGGAACTGGAGTCATGTCAGGGAGGATCTGGGATCATGTCAGGGAGGATCTGGAGTCATGTCAGGGAGGATCTGGGGTCATATCAGGGAGGATCTGTGGGTCATGTCAGGGAGGATCTCGGGTCATGTCAGGGAGGTTCTTGGGTCATGTCAGGGAGGATCTGGGTTCATGTCAGGGAGGATCTGGGTTCATGTCAGGGAGGATCTGGAGTCATGTCAGGGAGGATCTGGGATCCTGTCAGGAAGGATCTGGGGTCCTTTCAGGGAGGATCTGGAGTCATGTCAGGGAGGATCTGGGGTCATATCGGGGAGGATCTGGGGTCATGTCATGGAGGTTCTGAGGTCATGTCAGGGAGGATCTGGGGTCATGTCAGGGAAGATCTGGGGTCATGTCAGGGAAGATCTGGGGTCATGTCAGGGAGGATCTGTAGTCATGTCAGGGAAGATCTGGGGTCATGTCAGGGAAGATCTGGGGTCATGTCAGGGAGGATCTGGGGTCATGTCAGGGAAGATCTGGGGTCATGTCAGGGAGGATCTGGGGTCATGTTAAGGAGGATCTGGAGTCATGTCAGGGAGGATCTGGGGTCATATCAGGGAGGATCTGGGGTCATGTCAGGGAGGATCTGGGGTCATGTCAGGGAGGTTCTGGGGTCATGTCAGGGAGGATCTGGAGTCATGTCAGGGAAGATCTGGGGTCATGTCAGGGAAGATCTGGGGTCATGTCATGGAGGATCTGTAGTCATGTCAGAGAAGATCTGGGGTCATGTCAGGGAAGATCTGGGGTCATGTCAGGGAGGATCTGGGGTCATGTCAGGGAAGATCTGGGGTCATGTCAGGGAGGATCTGGGGTCATGTTAGGGAGGATCTGGAGTCATGTCAGGGAGGATCTGGAGTCATATCAGGGAGGATCTGGGGTCATGTCAGGGAGGTTCTGGGGTCATGTCAGGGAGGATCTGGAGTCATGTCAGGGAAGATCTGGGGTCATGTCAGGGAAGATCTGGGGTCATGTCAGGGAGGATCTGTAGTCATGTCAGAGAAGATCTGGGGTCATGTCAGGGAAGATCTGGGGTCATGTCAGGGAGGATCTGGGGTCATGTCAGGGAAGATCTGGGGTCATGTCAGGGAGGATCTGGGGTCATGTTAGGGAGGATCTGGAGTCATGTCAGGGAGGATCTGGAGTCATATCAGGGAGGATCTGGGGTCATGTCAGGGAGGATCTGGGGTCATGTCAGGGAGGTTCTGGGGTCATGTCAGGGAAGATCAGGGGTCATGTCAGGGAGGATCTGTAGTCATGTCAGGGAAGATCTAGGGTCATGTCAGGGAAGATCTGGGGTCATGTCAGGGAGGATCTGGGGTCATGTCAGGAAAGATCTGGGGTCATGTCAGGGAGGATCTTGGGTCATATCAGGGAGGATCTGGGGTCATGTCAGGGAGGATCTGGGGTCATGTCAGGGAGGATCTGGGGTCATGTCAAGGAGGATCTGGGGTCATGTCAGGGAGGATATGCGGTCATGTCAGGGAGGATCTGGAGTCATGTCAGGGAGGATCTGGGATCATGTCAGGAAGGATCTGGGGTCATGTCAGGGAGGATCCGGAGTCATGTCAGGGAGAATCTGGGGTCATATCAGGGAGGATCTGGGGTCATGTCAGGGAGGATCTGGGGTCATGTCATTGAAGATCTGTAGTCATGTCAGGGAGGATCTGTAGTCATGTCAGGGAAGATCTGGGGTCATGTCAGGGAAGATCTGGGGTCATGTCATGGAAGACCTGGGGTCATGTCAGGGAGGGTCTGTAGTCATGTCAGGGAAGATTTGGGGTCATGTCAGGGAAGATCTGTGGTCATGTCAGGGAGGATCTGGGGTCATGTCAATGTCAAGGAAGATCTGGGGTCATGTCAGGGAGGATCTGTAGTCATGTCAAGGAAGATCTTGGGTAATGTCAGGGAAGATCTGGGGTCATGTCAGGGAAGATCTGGGGTTATGTCAGGGAGGATCTGTGGTCATGCCAGGGAGGATCTGAGGTCATGCCAGGGAGGATCTGGGGTCATGCCAGGGAGGATCTGGGATCATGTCAGGGAAGATCTGGGGTCATGTCAGGGATGATCTGGGGTCATGTCAGGGAAGATCTAGGGTCATATCAGGGAGGATCTGGGGTCATGTCAGGGAGGATCTGGGGTCATGTCAGGGAAGACCTGGGGTCATGTCAGGGAGGATCTGGGATCATGTCAGGGAAGATCTGGGGTCATGTCAGGGAGGATCTGGGGTCATGTCAGGGAAGACCTGGGGTCATGTCAGGGAGGATCTGGGATCATGTCAGGGAAGATCTATGGTCATGTCAGGGAAGATCTGGGGTCATGTCAGGGAAGATCTGGGGTCATGTCAGGGAGGATCTGGGGTCCTGTCAGGGAGGATCTGGGGTCATGTCAAGGAAGATCTGGGGTCATGTCAGGGAGGTTCTGTAGTCATGTCAAGGAAGATCTGGGGTCATGTCAGGGAAGATCTGGGGTCATGTCAGGGAAGATCTGGGGTTATGTCAGGGAGGATCTTGGGTCATGTCAGGGAGGATCTGGGGTCATTCAGAGAGGATCTGGGGTCATGCCAGGGAGGATCTGGGGTCATGCCAAGGAAGATCTGGGGTCATGTCAGGGAAGATCTGGGGTAATGTCAGGGAAGATCTGGGGCCATGCCAGGGAGGATCTGGGGTCATGTCAGGGAGGATCTGGGGTCATGTCAGGGAAGATCTGGGGTCATGTCAGGGAGGATCTGGGGTCATGTCAAGAAAGATCTGGGGTCATATCAAGGAGGATCTGTAGTCATGTCAAGGAAGATCTGGGGTCATGTCAGGGAAGATCTGGGGTCATGTCAGGGAAGTTCTGGGGTTATGTCAGGGAGGATCTGGGGTCATGCCAGGGAGGATCTGGGGTCATATCAGGGAGGATCTGGGGTCATGTCAGGGAAGATCTGGGGTCATGTCAGGGAAGATCTGGGGTTATGTCAGGGAGGATCTTGGGTCATGTCAGGGAGGATCTGGGGTCATTCAGAGTGGATCTGGGGTCATGCCAGGGAGGATCTGGGGTCATGTCAGGGAAGTTCTGGGGTCATGTCAGGGAAGATCTGGGGTTATGTCAGGGAGGATCTGGAGTCATGCCAGGGAGGATCTGGGGTCATGTCAGGGAGGATCTCGGGGTCATGTCAGGGAAGATCTGGGGTCATGTCAGGGAAGTTCTGGGGTTATGTCAGGGAGGATCTGGGGTCATGCCAGGGAGGATCTGGGGTCATATCAGGGAGGATCTGGGGTCATGTCAGGGAAGATCTGGGGTCATGTCAGGGAAGATCTGGGGTCATGTCAGGGAGGATCTGTAGTCATGTCAAGGAAGATCTGGGGTCATGTCAGGGAAGATCTGGGGTCATGTCAGGGAAGATCTGGGGTCATGTCAGGGAAGATCTGGGGTCATGTCAGGGAAGATCTGGGGTCATATCAGGGAGGATCTGGGGTCATGTCTGGGAAGATTTGGTCATGTCAAGGAAGATCTGGTGTCATGTCAGGGAAGACCTGGGGTCATATCAGGGAGGATCAGTGGTAGTGAAGTACATGGGTGTTAAATTAGACACATGTGCAACTCTTGGGTATCTTTATTGAGGAAACGTTTCGCCACACAGTGGCTTCATCAGTCCATACAAAGGAGAATCTTGAAGAACAGGAGGAGAATGAGGTAATCAGTCTCTCAGCCTTGAGTCGATGTGGTCAGTCCATCAATCTTGAATATCAATCTTGGTATTCTATTCAAGATTGATGGACTGACCACATCGACTCAAGGCTGAGGGACTGATTACCTCATTCTCCTCCTGTTCTTCAAGTTTCTCCTTTGTATGGACTGATGAAGCCACTGTGTGGCGAAACGTTTCCTCAATGAAGATACCCAAGAGTTGCACATGTGTCTAATTCAACAACATGTCGGTTCTCTGAACCATTCATCTACAAGTACATGGGTACAGATCAGTGGTAGTGAGACGGAGCAAAGACGAATCTCTTGGAATGGACACATTCAACAAGCGCCAAATCACCCACCTAAGTAAACGTTTCGGGATAGTGTTACTGCTAAAGTTCCTGGACGGCTTGTTATTGTTGAGGCCACGATGTTTCGGGATAGAGTTACTGCTAAAGGTCCTGGACGGCTTGTTATTGTTGAGGCCACGATGTTTCGGGATAGTGTTACTGCTAAAGGTCCTGGACGGCTTGTTATTGTTGAGGCCACGATGTTTCGGGATAGTGTTACTGCTAAAGTTCCTGGACGGCTTGTTATTGTTGAGGTCACGATGTTTCGGGATAGTGTTACTGCTAAAGGTCCTGGATGACTTGTTATTGTTGAGGCCACGATGTTTCGGCATAATGTTACTGCTAAAGGTCCTGGACGGCTCGTTATTGTTGAGGTCACGATGTTTCGGGATAGTGTTACTGCTAAAGGTCCTGGACGGCTTGTTATTGTTGAGGCCACGATGTTTCGGCATAGTGTTACTGCTAAAGGTCCTGGACGACTTGTTATTGTTGAGGTCACGATGTTTCGGGATAGTGTTACTGCTAAAGGTCCTGGACGGCTTGTTATTGTTGAGGTCACGATGTTTCGGGATAGTGTTACTGCTAAAGGTCCTGGACTACTGCTAAAGGTCCTGGACGGCTTGTTATTGTTGAGGCCACGATGTTTCGGGATAGTGTTACTGCTAAAGGTCCTGGACGACTTGTTATTGTTGAGGCCACGATGTTTCGGGATAGTGTTACTGCTAAAGGTCCTGGACGGCTTGTTATTGTTGAGGCCACGATGTTTCGGGATAGTGTTACTGCTAAAGGTCCTGGACGGCTTGTTATTGTTGAGGCCACGATGTTTCGGGATAGTGTTACTGCTAAAGGTCCTGGACGACTTGTTATTGTTGAGGCCACGATAAACAGTGACAAATACAAGACAATCCTAGCAACTCATTTGCTTCCCATTGTGGACAGAGACTTTCCTGATGGAGAAGGCATTTTCCAGCAGGATCTTGTTCCATGCCGCACTTTCAGAAAACTGGAAGTGCGGCATGGAACAAGAGAGTGAGCTAAGCGTTCTAAACTGGCCTGGAAACTCTCCTGTTTTTTTACCCAATTTAGAATCTATGGCAACAACCAAACGCAGGATCGTGAAACAGTACTGTTTAACTGTGAAGCTAATTGTCAATATGTGTTTAACATTGGTCGAATCTATGTACAGCGTGAAACAATGGTAATAAAAGCAAAAAACAAACATGTGTGTGTGTGTGTGTGTGTGTGTGTGTGTGTGTGTGTGTGTGTGTGTGTGTGTGTGTGTGTGTGTGTGTGTCGTGCCGAATATGTAAAACTGGTTAATTAGCAAGAACTCATTTAAAATTAAGTCTTTTCTAAAAAATTTTCTTATACGTTTAAAGATATATTTTTTTCATTTATGTTTACGTAAAAAATATTAATTTTGTACCAAAAGAATCTTGGTAAACTTACCTGACCTTATTATAACAAGCGCAATTTAATTTAGCCTAATCCAGCTAAATATATTTTAGATAAATTTACAGTAATTTAACAAACAGTGAAATATATTTTTTTCGTTAGGTTCAGAATGATTTTTGCGAAATTATTTTATACACAAATTATCGCTTGCCTTATTCGGCAAGAAGAGCGTTGCTATTTAAGCCAAACTCGCAAGTTTTACGTATTCGGCATGACAGAGAGAGAGAGAGAGAGAGAGAGAGAGAGAGAGAGAGAGAGAGAGATCTACATATTTCTGGACAGTATGAAAGAAGAGAGAGGTTTAACAAAGCATAATCCTCAGAAGGGTCTCTGGTTTAACCTAAATCCCTTGTGAGTTTTATTGTTGAATGTGGGTTATTTTTATGTATTAAACGTTTGGTCTGTGTAAGGTTCCTGGAGAGGTCTGTGTAAGGTTCCTGGAGAGGTCTGTGTAAGGTTCCTGGAGAGGTCTGTGTAAGGTTCCTGGAGAGGTCTGTGTAAGGTTCCTGGAGAGGTCTGTGTAAGGTTCCTGGAGAGGTCTGTGTAAGGTTCATGGAGAGGTCTGTGTAAGGTTCCTGGAGAGATCTGTGTAAGGTTCATGGAGAGGTCTGTGTAAGGTTCCTGGAGAGGTCTGTGTAAGGTTCCTGGAGAGGTCTGTGTAAGGTTCATGGAGAGGTCTGTGTAAGGTTCATGGAGAGGTCTGTGTAAGGTTCCTGGAGAGGTCTGTGTAAGGTTCCTGGAGAGGTCTGTGTAAGGTTCCTGGAGAGGTCTGTGTAAGGTTCATGGAGAGGTCTGTGTAAGGTTCATGGAGAGGTCTGTGTAAGGTTCCTGGAGAGGTCTGTGTAAGGTTCCTGGAGAGGTCTGTGTAAGGTTCCTGGAGAGATCTGTGTAAGGTTCATGGAGAGGTCTATGTATGGTTCCTGGAGAGGTCTGTCGACAGCCACCAACCATAACAGTGTTGTATGGTTATTTTTCTCATGTCTGGACTGGAACCAGACCTCGGGATGGGGGCGACGACCCCCGAAATCTACTCCAGATAAGTAAATCACCAGCTGCCAGTGATTAGCACCTGCGTGCGCGCGCACACACACACACACACACACACACACACACACACACACACACACACACACCTGGTCAAATATGCCAAGAAATTAGAGAAAGTACAAAGGTTTGCAACAAGACTAGTCCCGGGGCTGAGGAACATGTCCTACGAGGAGAGGTTAAGGGAACTCGACCTGACGACACTGTAGGACAGGAGAGATAGGGAAGGACGTGCAAACGACATATAAAATACTGAGAGAAATTGACATGGTGGATAGGGACAGATTGTGACACAGCAACAAGGGGTCACAACTGAAAGATGAAGACTCAGATGACTCACAGGGATGTTAGAAAGTATTTCTTCAGTTACACCTTTATCAAACCTCTTCTTAAGGCTATGTATGGATCCTGCCTCCACTAAATCATCACTTCCCAGACTATTCTACTATTCTACAACTCTGTGACTTAAGAAATACTCCCTAACATCCTTGTGATTCATCTGAGTCTTCGGCTTCCAACTGTGACCCCTTGTTGCTGTGTCCCATCTCTGGAACATCCTGTCTCTATCCATCTTGTCGATTCCTCTCAGTATTTTATATGTCGTTATCATATCCTCCCTATCTCTCCTGTGTGTGTGTGTGTGTGTGTGTGTGTGTGTGTGTGTGTGTGTGTGTGTGTGTGTGTGTGTGTGTGTGTGTGTGTTCTTGTTTGAATTCACGGAGGTCAAGGTCTCAGCTCTTGGGTTCACCTCTCAGCTGTATACAGACATTAGGAATTCGTGGACCCATTTCATACCGACTCTTACAACTGCGTATTATTTATTGTAACCTATGGAGAAACTTACCTGTTTGATACATCTGTAACAGTGATGTTGATGCAGGTGTTAACTAAACCTGTTGGTTCACACAAGTGTTGATTATTCCTGTTGGTTCACACAGGTGTTGATTATTCCTGTTGGTTCACACAGGTGTTGATTATTCCTGTTGGTTCACACAGGTGTTGAAGCTTTTTGGTTCGCACAGGTGCTGGTTCACACAGGTGTTGATGATTCTTGTTGGTTCACACAGGTGTTGATGATTCTTGTTGATTCACACAGGTGTTGATTCACTCAGGTGTTGATGATTCTTGTTGATTCACACAGGTGTTGGTTCACGCAGGTGTAGATGATTCTTGTTGGTTCACACAGGTGTTGATGATTCCTGTTGGTTCACACAGGTGTTGATGATTCCTGTTGGTTCACACAGGTGTTGATGATTCCTGTTGGTTCACACAGGTGTTGATGAAGTTTGTTGGTTCAGACAGGTGTTGATGAAGTTTGCTGGTTTACACAGGTGTTGATGAAGTTTGTTGGTTTACACAGGTGTTGATGAAATTTGTTGGTTCACAGAGGTGTTGATGATTCCTGTTGGTTCAGACAGGTGTTGACACACGTCAGCTAGTTTCCGTAGGTGTTAGGTTTGGTTAGCAAAGTTGTACACACCCCCCCACACACACACACACACACACACACACACACACACACACACACACACACACACACACACACACACACACACACACACACACACACACACACACACACACACACACACACACACACACACACACACACACACACCCACACACACACACACACACACACACACACACACACACACACACACACACACACACACACACACACACACACACACACACACACACACACACACAACGATGTACGAGAAAACTCTTGGAGCTGGGAAGGAGTGGACCTAGTAACGACCAGAGAAGAGGCGTGGGCCAGGAGATGTGACTCGACCCCTGCAACCACAAACAGGTGAGTACACACACTTTAAGTAGTCTTCACTATTCAACAACAACGTCGTGTGCAGAGTACTTGCACTCTGCAAATCACCTCCTTCATCTCTGCACGTTTCGCTCAACTACCCATTTTTTTTCAAGCTTCTGGTAGCTATGTATAAAATAGGTCACAGGTCACAGACAAGTCATTTAGACTCTTTCCGGGTCATCTCAGGTCAGTGGTGTGTAAGGTCATTGAACTGACAGGTGTTTGTAAATTTAATCGTCTTTGTATAGGCTGGATATCCAGTGGTTATCTATTTACTGGTGATTCATAGATCTGGACTCGCGTATTGGGTGACTGTCCCCTCACGTGTGAGAGGGGAGGTGCTCGGGGTGAGTTTGTCCCCTCGCGTGTGTGAGAGAGAGGGAGGAGAGACTGAAGACAGAGGCCGCTGGAACAACCTGCTTCCAGCGCGCCAGCACTGCAACTGATGCTCCCTCACTCTCTCCTCTCCCTCCCTTCCCCTCACTTGCAGATACTTTTGTATTTCCCCTTGCTCTCACATACTTCCTCTTTTTTCCATATTAGTACTACTGCCCCTCTTCCTTCCTTACGACAGCAAACGCAAACACAAACCTGCTTTTCTAAAATTTCGCAATGATTGCAAGCAAGAAAATAAGCTTCGTGGGTTTGTAACTTAGTTCCACAGATTATGTTATTACTAAGAAACAATCTTATATCTTGGTTTTAAAACCACTTCACAATACGTAAAGTTAGAGGATTACCGTCTGTTACCACGAAGAGACGGAAGTCTAAGCTGGACTGTCAGTAATGTAGTGACGAGAATATCACACGAAGATACTTGATATTAATTATCGATCATTAACAGTCAGCTTTGTAATTACACCGGGTTGAGGAGGTGTTCACGGAAGTTGAAAGCGGCTGACAGGCAACTTTCTTTCGCGTCTTCGAGTAGAGAGCTTCGTATTTTGAGACATTATGTAGATCACGGGGTAAGTGTATTAGTAATGTTGGTAGAATTACCGACAATTAGTTACGCAAAAGGCCACAAGTGTAACTAAAGAGACGTTTTATTGTGGCAACGTTTCGCTCTCCAGGAGTATTGTCAAGCCAGCTTGACAACAAGACTCTTGTTGACAGAGACGTTTGTTGTGTTGTGTCTGCGTGTTGTGTGGCGCTGCCTCAGCCAACCATAGCACCAACATCTACCACACTGCCATCTATGTTAAGAGACAGCACTGGCTATGTCACTAGTGACAGCTGACTATTACCCGACGACAATAATAACAGCATTACGTTCATGGAGGGAGAGTGTTTAGCCCGTAAGGGATAAAACAGTCTAGAGGAAGGAGGGGGGGGGAGGAATGGACGGTATTTAGACTGGACTCTAGGAAGTGGAGCAAGAACCCTTCACCAGGATCAAGGAACCTTTCTTGAGGGGAAGTATTAAGACTTGGTGTTCTAGTCGACATCGAAGTCCATCAGTTGAACTTGGCTTATCCTACAAGCTGATGGAAATAAAGCATTCTTTGTTAACATGACTTTTCGCCTACATGAGACTGGGTGAAACGTCACGTTAATAAAGGGTGGAAACATTGGGCGTGTTTCCTTAAGACATCTGCTGTCCCTGTTCACCTGGCAGCTAGTAGGTTCCTGGGTGTTAGACGATTGGTGTGGGTGGCATCCTGAGTTCAAAACCTAAGCTGCGGGAAATGCTCTGCATAACCAGAGACTTTCTATATAGTATGTCATTGGTGTCACCTATGGTCTGTATAAGTTGAATCATGTACTCGTATAAATAAGGATTATTATTATTATTATTATTATTATTATTATTATTATTATTATTATTATTATTATTATTATTATTATTATTATTTGAAATGGTCTCATAAAGCTTTAAGTACCTCTCTAACTTCCTTCAGAGCTCATACTGTTTGCAGAGCTGTGAAGACTTAGTCGAGGTCCCAGTGTTTACATCCAGCATCACTGTTCCAGCCACCTCGTAAATAATGGTAACAAATTTGTCAAGATTTACTACGATAATTTACGTGGTAATACCTCCCACTGGTTTAAAATAACCCGACAAGTTGAACACTGGAACACCTGTGCACCAATGGGGAATCTTTATGTTGCATAACTCCCATCCCTAGGTGCTATATGACCTAGGTGCTATATGACTTTTGGGATCACAGCTGCCATCTGTCTGGAAAAAACTGGGATCACCAGTGAAGAATGAACTGGCACAAGACAATGATTGGAACATACAGATGGTGTGGAACAGTGGAACACACCTGTCAGGTGTGTCAACACGACCTGACAGGTGTGTCTTACCCACAAAAAAAAATTGCTTTCGCTATAAACACTTGCGGCTTGACGTAAGCTCCTGGAGAGCGAAACGTTGCCACAATGGAAATGTCACATTAGTTGCACAACTGTCATTTTAACACTGTCATTCCCGCTGAGATGGGAATAGTTTCGCCAGCCAGTGGCTTCTTCAGTCCGATGCAGAGAAGAACGGTGGAAGATGAGAATGAGGTAATCAGTCCCTCAGCCTGGAGCCGATGTGTTCAGTCCACGAAGGTGGTGAGAGCCTTTCGCTTTCTCGAGACTAGACCCTTGTGGGTTTAGCGCTTAATTATGATTATGATAATAATAATATCTCAGGACTCAAAGAAAACCACCCAAAAAAACCTACTCAGGAGAAGAAAATTATGATGAATATCGTTTATGTCCTGGGCCATTGTCAAGCCTCGACTAGGATGAGAAAGATAGAGAAGGCCTAAAGAAAATACGGTTTGTTGGTCTAATTTGGCATCTGGAAGTGGTCACAACCCCTCACCAGCATAGTCCTATCTTGACAGGCAGTCCTAACATAGCGCCACCATGGCAGGCGTCAGGACTAGCATAGCCCCGCCTTAACAGGCAGGACTAGCATAGCCCCACCTTAACAGGCAGGACTAGCATAGCCCCACCTTAACAGGCAGGACTAGCATAGCCCCGCCTTAACAGGCAGGACTAGCATAGCCCCACCTTAACAGGCAGGACTAGCATAGCCCCGCCTTAACAGGCAGGACTAGCATAGCCCCACTTTGACAGGCAGACCTAGTCTCAGTAGTAGTAACCAGTTACCAGTAACCAGTGCACCGTTGACTCAACGACCAACCGTCTCTGCCTGGTGGAACAGATTGATCCAGTGAAGTGGATGAGGTCTCCCCGGCAGAAATAGCACCGACCCACTGGTCAGGTGACAACTCATCCTCTACCTGAACAGGGTAAGGATAGTGAACAAGGACAACAAGATTGGTATTTGCTCTGAGACGAACACTGTGACCAGAAGTGTTGGCCAGGAAGAAATGGATCTTACTATCTCTTACAACATGTAAGGATGGTTCAACAAATAGACCTTTTACTTTGCAGGAATCACTGTCAACTAGGACGTTATCACCATCTGGAACACTAGGAACAACTACAGACACTCTAGTGAGAGCACTAGCCGCAACAGAGACGTCTTTCTGCAGACGGCATGTGACATCAACAAGAGATGGCATTACTAGTTTCAGTTACGTAAGCTTCCATTCCAATGTTCTACTTATGTATGTTATAATGTTTAATTGTTGTGTACTTTGACATTGTATAGAATCAGCCCAAGCCGTACACCTGCCATCTCTAGTTTGTATTAGTTGTATGTCGGGACGACATACGTTAGCGTCGCCGAGCTCTCAGTAGTAGTAACCAGTTACCAGTAACCAGTGTACCGTTGACTCAACGACCAACCGTCTCTGCCTGAGTCACTATCTGAACTCATATTGCGCTGACCTGGCATTATTGAAAGACCCTCTATGGGTACGTGGGCGGCCAGTCAGTCAGTCAGTTATACGAGAGTGAGCAAGGAGGCAGGTCACGGCTGTAAGGGCGCAACCCACCTTATCTGTAATTATACGTACTACCAGCCTACGTGAGTATTTCTTTACCTAATCCACGTATTCGAACTCCCACATGATACTAGCATAGCCCCACCTTGACAGGCAGACCTAGCATAGCCTCACTTTGACAGGCAGACCTAGCATAGCCCCACCTTGACAGACAGACCTAGCATGGCCTCACTTTGACAGGCAGGCCAAGCATAGCCCCACTTTGACAGGCAGGTCTAGCACAGCCCCACCTTGGCAGGCAGGCCTAGCACAGCCCCACCTTCACAGGCAGGCCTAGCATAGCCCCACTTTGACAGGCAGACCTACCATAGCCTCACTTTGACAGGCAGGCCTAGCACAGCCCCACCTTCACAGGCAGGCCTAGCATAGCCCCACTTTGACAGGCAGACCTACCATAGCCTCACTTTGACAGGCAGGCCTAGCATAGCCCCACTTTGACAGGCAGGCCTAGCATAGCCCCACCTTGACAGGCAGGCCTAGCACAGCCCCACCTTGACAGGCAGACCTAGCATAGCCTCACTTTGACAGGCAGACCTAGCATAGCCTCACTTTGACAGGCAGGTCTAGCATAGCCCTACCTTGACAGGAAGGCCTAGCATAGCCCCACTTTGGCAGGCAGGCCTAGCATAGCCCCACCTTGACAGGCAGACCTAGCATAGCCTCACTTTGACAGGTAGACCTAGCATAGCCCCAAATTGACAGGCAGACCTAGCATGGCCTCACTTTGACAGGCAGGCCAAGCATAGCCCCACTTTGACAGGCAGGCCTAGCATAGCCCCACATTGACAGGCAGGCCTAGCACAGCCCAACAATGACAGGCAGGCCTAGCATAGCCCCACTTTGACAGGCAGACCTAGCATAGACTCACTTTGACAGGCAGGCCTAGCATAGCCCCACTTTGACAGGCAGGCCTAGCATAGCTCCACTTTGACAGGCAGGCCTAGCACAGCCCCACCTTGACAGACAGGCCTAGCATAGCCCCACTTTGACAGGCAGACCTAGCATAGCCTCACTTTGACAGGCAGGTCTAGCATAGCCCTACCTTGGCAGGCAGGCCTAGCATAGCCCCACTTTGACAGGCAGGCCTAGCATAGCCCCACCTTGACAGGCAGACCTAGCATAGCCCCACCTTGACAGGCAGACCTAGCATATCCTCATTTTGACAGGCAGACCTAGCATAGCCCTACCTTGACAGGCAGGCCTAGCATAGCCCCACTTTCACAGGCAGGCCAAGCATAGCCCCACCTTGACAGGCAGGTCTAGCATAGCCCCACCTTGACAAGCAGGCCTAGCACAGCTCAACCTTGACAGGCAGGCCTAGCACAGCCCCACCTTGACAGGCAGGCCTAGCATTGACTGCAGAGGAAACCCAGGATTGTCGCTGATAGTGCTGCTGGTGGTGCTGCTGGTGGTGCTGCTGGTGCTGCTGCTGCTGCTGGTGCTGCTGCTGCTGGTATAAATGTGTGGAATATGTGGTTAGTTCGATGAGAGGTGTCACGAGTTTTACCGAGGGGAGTGAAGCAAGGATTAGGGTGAGTGGGAGAGGGACGAGAGGGACGAGAGGGACTTAACAAGAGAGTGTGATGAAGCGACTCTAGTGTAATGGGTAGTGAGATGGGAGAAGTGAAGAACAGGGTGGTGATGGAGGGGTGATGACGTGGGAGAAGTGAAAAACAGGGTGGTGTTGGAGGGGTGATGACGTGGGAGAAGTGAAGAACAGGGTGGTGATGGAGGGGTGATGACGTGGGAGAAGTGAAAAACAGGGTGGTGTTGGAGGGGTGATGACGTGGGAGAAGTGAAGAACAGGGTGGTGATGGAGGGGTGATGACGTGGGAGAAGTGAAAAACAGGGTGGTGTTGGAGGGGTGATGACGTGGGAGAAGTGAAGAACAGGGTGGTAATGGAGGGGTGATGACGTGGGAGAAGTGAAAAACAGGGTGGTGTTGGAGGGGTGATGACGTGGGAGAAGTGAAGAACAGGGTGGTGATGGAGGGGTGATGACGTGGGAGAAGTGAAAAACAGGGTGGTGTTGGAGGGGTGATGACGTGGGAGAAGTGAAGTACAGGGTGGTGATGGAGGGGTGATGACGTGGGAGAAGTGAAGTACAGGGTGGTGATGGAGGGGTGATGACGTGGGAGAAGTGAAGTACAGGGTGGTGATGGAGGGGTGATGACGTGGGGTTAAGAACAGGGTGGTGTTGGAGGGGTGATGACGTGGGAGAAGTGAAGAACAGGGTGATGATGGAGGGGTGATGACGTGGGGTTAAGAACAGGGTGGTGTTGGAGGGGTGATGACGTGGGAGAAGTGAAGAACAGGGTGGTGATGGAGGGGTGATGACGTGGGAGAAGTTAAGAACAGGGTGGTGATGGAGGGGTGATGACGTGGGAGAAGTGAAGAACAGGGTGGTGATGGAGGGGTGATGACGTGGGAGAAGTTAAGAACAGGGTGGTGTTGGAGGGGTGATGACGTGGGAGAAGTGAAGAACAGGGTGGTGTTGGAGGGGTGATGACGTGGGAGAAGTTAAGAACAGGGTGGTGTTGGAGGGGTGATGACGTGGGAGAAGTGAAGAACAGGGTGGTGTTGGAGGGGTGATGACGTGGGAGAAGTTAAGAACAGGGTGGTGTTGGAGGGGTGATGACGTGGGAGAAGTGAAGAACAGGGTGGTGTTGGAGGGGTGATGACGTGGGAGAAGTGAAGAACAGGGTGGTGTTGGAGGGGTGATGACGTGGGAGAAGTGAAGTACAGGGTGGTGATGGAGGGGTGATGACGTGGGAGAAGTGAAGTACAGGGTGGTGATGGAGGGGTGATAACGTGGGAGAAGTGAAGTACAGGGTGGTGATGGAGGGGTGATGACGTGGGAGAAGTGAAGTACAGGGTGGTGATGGAGGGGTGATGACGTGGGAGAAGTGAAGAACAGGGTGGTGATGGAGGGGTGATGACGTGGGAGAAGTGAAGTACAGGGTGGTGATGGAGGGGTGATGACGTGGGAGAAGTGAAGTACAGGGTGGTGATGGAGGGGTGATGACGTGGGAGAAGTGAAGTACAGGGTGGTGATGGAGGGGTGATGACGTGGGAGAAGTGAAGAACAGGGTGGTGATGGAGGGGTGATGACGTGGGAGAAGTGAAGAACAGGGTGGTGATGGAGGGGTGATGACGTGGGAGAAGTTAAGAACAGGGTGGTGATGGAGGGGTGATGACGTGGGAGAAGTGAAGAACAGGGTGGTGATGGAGGGGTGATGACGTGGGAGAAGTGAAGAACAGGGTGGTGTTGGAGGGGTGATGACGTGGGAGAAGTGAAGAACAGGGTGGTGATGGAGGGGTGATGACGTGGGAGAAGTGAAGAACAGGGTGGTGATGGAGGGGTGATGACGTGGGAGAAGTGAAGTACAGGGTGGTGATGGAGGGGTGATGACGTGGGAGAAGTGAAGAACAGGGTGGTGATGGAGGGGTGATGACGTGGGAGAAGTGAAGTACAGGGTGGTGATGGAGGGGTGATGACGTGGGAGAAGTGAAGTACAGGGTGGTGATGGAGGGGTGATGACGTGGGAGAAGTGAAGAACAGGGTGGTGATGGAGGGGTGATGACGTGGGAGAAGTGAAGAACAGGGTGGTGATGGAGGGGTGATGACGTGGGAGAAGTTAAGAACAGGGTGGTGATGGAGGGGTGATGACGTGGGAGAAGTGAAGAACAGGGTGGTGATGGAGGGGTGATGACGTGGGAGAAGTGAAGAACAGGGTGGTGTTGGAGGGGTGATGACGTGGGAGAAGTGAAGAACAGGGTGGTGATGGAGGGGTGATGACGTGGGAGAAGTGAAGAACAGGGTGGTGATGGAGGGGTGATGACGTGGGAGAAGTGAAGTACAGGGTGGTGATGGAGGGGTGATGACGTGGGAGAAGTGAAGAACAGGGTGGTGATGGAGGGGTGATGACGTGGGAGAAGTGAAGTACAGGGTGGTGATGGAGGGGTGATGACGTGGGAGAAGTGAAGTACAGGGTGGTGATGGAGGGGTGATGACGTGGGAGAAGTGAAGTACAGGGTGGTGATGGAGGGGTGATGACGTGGGAGAAGTGAAGAACAGGGTGGTGATGGAGGGGTGATGACGTGGGAGAAGTGAAGAACAGGGTGGTGATGGAGGGGTGATGACGTGGGAGAAGTTAAGAACAGGGTGGTGATGGAGGGGTGATGACGTGGGAGAAGTGAAGAACAGGGTGGTGATGGAGGGGTGATGACGTGGGAGAAGTGAAGTACAGGGTGGTGATGGAGGGGTGATGACGTGGGAGAAGTGAAGTACAGGGTGGTGATGGAGGGGTGATGACGTGGGAGAAGTGAAGAACAGGGTGGTGATGGAGGGGTGATGACGTGGGAGAAGTGAAGTACAGGGTGGTGATGGAGGGGTGATGACGTGGGAGAAGTGAAGAACAGGGTGGTGTTGGAGGGGTGATGACGTGGGAGAAGTGAAGTACAGGGTGGTGATGGAGGGGTGATGACGTGGGAGAAGTGAAGAACAGGGTGGTGATGGAGGGGTGATGACGTGGGAGAAGTGAAGTACAGGGTGGTGATGGAGGGGTGATGACGTGGGAGAAGTGAAGAACAGGGTGGTGTTGGAGGGGTGATGACGTGGGAGAAGTTAAGAACAGGGTGGTGATGGAGGGGAGATAACGTGGGAGAAGTTAAGAACAGGGTGGTGATGGAGGGGTGATAACGTGGGAGAAGTGAAGAACCGGGTGGTGATGGAGGGGTGATAACGTGGGAGAAGTGAAGAACAGGGTGGTGTTGGAGGGGTGATGACGTGGGAGAAGTGAAGAACAGGGTGGTGATGGAGGGGTGATAACGTGGGAGAAGTGAAGAACAGGGTGGTGATGGAGGGGTGATAACGTGGGAGAAGTGAAGAACAGGGTGGTGATGGAGGGGTGATGACGTGGGAGAAGTGAAGAACAGGGTGGTGATGGAGGGGTGATAACGTGGGAGAAGTGAAGAACAGGGTGGTGATGGAGGGGTGATGACGTGGGAGAAGTGAAGAACAGGGTGGTGATGGAGGGGTGATAACGTGGGAGAAGTTAAGAACAGGGTGGTGTTGGAGGGGTGATGACGTGGGAGAAGTGAAGAACAGGGTGGTGATGGAGGGGTGATAACGTGGGAGAAGTTAAGAACAGGGTGGTGTTGGAGGGGTGATGACGTGGGAGAAGTGAAGAACAGGGTGGTGATGGAGGGGTGATAAAGTGGGAGAAGTGAAGAACAGGGTGGTGATGGAGGGGAGATAACGTGGGAGAAGTTAAGAACAGGGTGGTGATGGAGGGGTGATGTGTGTATAATCACTTATTTGTACTCGCCTCTCTGTGGTTGCAGGGGTTGAGTCGTAGCTCCTGGCCCCTTCCTCTTTGCTGGTCGTTACTATGTCCACTCGGGATCAACATACCAATATATCAAGACACGGCTGTAACACCTGGGTGTCTTTATAGCCTGAAAAATAAACCTTTCGCTTGGGCAGCAGCCTTCTTCAGTCGCGCATAGGAGTGCCTGACGGAGAGTTCAAGGTGATCAGTCCCTAGACCTTGATAGACCTCGTAATGGTAATATAAGGATGACAGTGTTTTGTTAAGTGGGGCCTTGAACAGCCTGGTGTGAGAGTCAGGAGAATTCACTGCTTTCTCTCTCTCTCTCTCTCTCTCTCTCTCTCTCTCTCTCTCTCTCTCTCTCTCTCTTAATATAGTGATAATCGATACACTCAGGAGGCTGGGGTCATTAGTAATCGCAGGAAACACAATTAGAGTTAATTACTCTTGAAGGGAGCAAGAGAGTGAGTGAGAGAGAGTGAGAGAGAGTGAGAGAGAGTGAGAGAGAGAGAGAGACAGAGAGAGTGAGAGAGAGAGAGAGAGAGAGAGACAGAGAGAGTGAGAGAGAGAGAGAGAGAGAGAGACAGAGAGAGTGAGAGACAGAGAGAGAGAGAGAGACAGAGAGAGAGAGACAGAGAGAGAGACAGAGAGAGAGACAGAGAGAGAGAGACAGAGAGTGAGAGAGAGAGAGAGAGAGACAGAGAGAGTGAGAGAGTCTGGTGTTATAAACTACATTAATTAATCAATTTAAGCCGGAAAAAAATAAACAGAATATATATTAATTATTATTAACGAACGACAAAAAAATATTTTTTTCCTCACCTCCTCCCCATCCTCCCCTCCCCATCCTCCCCATTCTCCCCATTCTCCCCATCCTCTCCTCCCCATCCTCCCCTCACTATTCTCCCCTCCCCATCCTCCCCTCCCCATCCTCCCCTCCCCATTCTCCCCATCCTCACCTTCCCATCCTCACCTCCCCATCCTCCCCATCCTCACTTCCTCCCCATCCTCCCCATCCTCACCTCCTCCCCGTCCTCCCCATCCTCACCTCCTCCCCATCCTCACCTCCTCCCCATCCTCCCCATCCTCACCTCCCCATCCTCACCTCCCATCCTCGCCTCCTCCCCATCCTCACCTCCTCCCCATCCTCCCCTACTCCCCATCCTCACCTCCCCACCCTCACCTCCCCATCCTCACCTCCCCATCCTCACCTCCTCCCCATCCTCACCTCGTCCCCATCCTCACCTCGTCCCCATCCTCCACATCCTCACCTCCTCCCCATCCTCACTTCCTCCCCATCCTTACCTCCTCCCCATCCTCACCTCCTCCCCATCCTCCCCATCCTCATCTCCTCCCCTCCTCCTCATCCTCACCTCCTCCCCATCCTCACCTCCTCCCCATCCTCATCTCCTCCTTATCCTCACCTCCTCCCCATCCTCACCTCCACATCCTCACCTCCTCCCCATCCTCACCTCCTCCCCATCTTCAAATCCCCATCCTCCCCATTCTCACCTCCTCCCCATCCTTTCCATCCTCACTTCCTCCCCATCCTCACCTCCTCCCCATCCTCACCTCCTCCCCATCCTCACCTCCTCCCCATCCTAACCTCCCCATCCTCACCTCCCCATCCTCACCTCCCCATCCTCCCCATTCTCACCTCCTCCCCATCATCACCTCCTCCCCATCCTCACCTCCTCCTCATCCTCACCTCCTCCCCATCCTCCCCATCCTTCCCATCCTCCCCATCCTCACCTCCTCCCCATCCTCCCCATCCTCACCTGCTCCCCATCCTCACCTCCTCCCCATCCTCACCTTCCCATTCTCACATCCTCCCCATCCTCGCCATCCTCCCCATCCTCGCCATCCTCACCTCCTCCCTATCCTCACCTCTCCATCCTCCCCATCCTCACTTCCTCCCCATCCTTACCTCCTCCCCATCCTCACCTCCTCCCCATACTCACCTCCTCCCCATACTCACCTCCTCCCCATTCTCACCTCCACCCCTCCTCCCCATCCTCCCCATCCTCCCCATCCTCCCCATCCTCCCCATCCTCCCCATCCTAACCTCGTCCCCATCCTCCCCATCCTCACCTCCTCCCCAGCCTCACCTCCTCCCCATCCTCACCTACTCCCCATACTCACCTCCTCCCCATCCTTACCTCCTCCCCATCCTCACCTCCTCCCCATCCTCACCTCCTCCCCATCCTCCCCATTCTCACCTCCTCCCTATCCTCACCTCCTCCCCATCCTCACCACCTCCACATCCTCACCACCTCCCCAACCTCACCACCTCCACATCCTCACCACCTCCACATCCTCACCATTTCCCCATCCTCACCACCTCCCCATCCTCACCACCTCCACATTCTCACAACCTCCCTATCCTCACCACCTCCCCATCTTCTCCACCTCCCCATCCTCACCTCCTCCCCATCCTCACCACCTCCACATCCTCACCTTCTCCCCATCCTCTCCTCCTCCCCATCCTCACCTCCTCCCCATCCTCACCACCTCCACATCCTCACCACCTCCACATCCTCACCACCTCCCCATCTTCTCCACCTCCCTATCCTCACCTCCTCCCCATCCTCACCACCTCCACATCCTCACCACCTCCCCATCCTCACCACCTCCACATCCTCTCCACCTCCCCATCCTCACCACCTCCACATCCTTACCACCTCCACATCCTCACCACCTCCCCATCTTCTCCACCTCCCCATCCTCACCTCCTCCCCATCCTGACCACCTCCCCATCCTCACCACCTCCACATCCTCACCACCTCCACATCCTCACCACCTCCCCATCTTCTCCACCTCCCCATCCTCACCTCCTCCACATCCTCACCACCTCCCCATCCTCACCACCTCCCCATCCTCTCCACCTCCACATCCTCACCACCTCCCCATCCTCACCACCTCCACATCCTCACCACCTCCCCATCCTCACCACCTCCACATCCTCACCACCTCCCCATCCTCACCACCTCCACATCCTCACCACCTCCCCATCCTCACCACCTCCACATCCTCACCACCTCCCCATCCTCACCACCTCCCCATCCTCACCACCTCCACATCCTCACCACCTCCACATCGTCACCACCTCCCCATCCTCACCACCTCCACATCCTCACCACCTCCACATCCTCACCACCTCCCCATCCTCACCCAACTTTCCTCTCATCCTCATTACATACTCTCCCTGGGTGTTGATCCTCACTCGAGTCATCCGAGATAAACAAAGTTGAATGTTGGTAACATACAAGTGTATGTATATTATACACCAGTCAGAGGTATACTCTGTATGTATACAATACACCGGTGAGAGGGAGTAACTGTGACGAATGATGGTCAATGTGTTTCTTCTTTGTAGGGTTTACCTCTTTTTTACTCTGTGTATGTATATATATATATATATATATATATATATATATATATATATATATATATATATATATATATATATATATATATATATATATATACATATATATATATATATATATATATGTATATGTATATATATATTTAAGTTCTAAAATAATATGGAATATATCTCACAGGATTTTCGATGTTTAATTTCTTGTAAAACTTGAAAATAATCTTGTAAACTTTGCATTTTTATGACGTTTTGCAGTTTGACAAATTTATGTAAATTTCCAGGTCACGAAATGCAACGAAATATTTACACTAAATCTCTGTTAAATATATTCGTATTTCGTGTACGTAACTGTAACTCGTAGAGTTACGAGTTAGTTTTGAAGATTCGTTTCATCTGGTTATTTAACTGTTTCATTCTTGTTATTAACTGTTTCATTCTTGTTATTAACTGTTTCATTCTTGTTATTTAACTGTTTCATTCTTGTTATTAAACTGTTTCATTCATGTTATTTAACTGTTTCATTCTTGTTATTTAACTGTTTCATTCTTGTTATTAACTGTTTCATTCTTGTTATTAACTGTTTCATTCTTGTTATTAAACTGTTTCATTCATGTTATTTAACTGTTTCATTCTTGTTATTTAACTGTTTCATTCTTGTTATTTAACTGTTTCATTCTTGTTATTTAACTGTTTCATTCTTGTTATTTAACTGTTTCATTCTTGTTATTTAACTGTTTCATTCTTGTTATTTAACTGTTTCATTCTTGTTATTTAACTGTTTCATTCTTGTTATTTAACTGTTTCATTCTTGTTATTTAACTGTTTCATTCTTGTTATTTAACTGTTTCATTCTTGTTATTTAACTGTTCCATTCTTGTTATTTAACTGTTTCATTCTTGTTATTTAACTGTTTCATTCTTGTTATTTAACTGTTCCATTCTTGTTATTTAACTGTTCCATTCTTATTTAACTGTTTCATTCTTGTTATTTAACTGTTTCATTCTTGTTATTTAACTGTTTCATTCTTGTTATTTAACTGTTTCATTCTTGTTATTTAACTGTTTCATTCTTGTTATTTAACTGTTTCATTCTTGTTATTTAACTGTTCCATTCTTGTTATTTAACTGTTCCATTCTTATTTAACTGTTTCATTCTTGTTATTTAACTGTTCCATTCTTGTTATTTAACTGTTTCATTCTTGTTATTTAACAGTTCCATTCTTGTTATTTAACTGTTTCATTCTTGTTATTTAACTGTTTCATTCTTGTTATTTAACTGTTTCATTCTTGTTATTTAACTGTTTCATTCTTGTTATTTAACTGTTTCATTCTTGTTATTTAACTGTTTCATTCTTGTTATTTAACTGTTTCATTCTTGTTATTTAACTGTTTCATTCTTGTTATTTAACTGTTTCATTCTTGTTATTTAACTGTTTCATTCTTGTTATTTAACTGTTTCATTCTTGTTATTTAACTGTTCCATTCTTGTTATTTAACTGTTTCATTCTTGTTATTTAACAGTTCCATTCTTGTTATTTAACTGTTTCATTCTTGTTATTTAACTGTTTCATTCTTGTTATTTAACTGTTTCATTCTTGTTATTTAACTGTTTCATTCTTGTTATTTAACTGTTTCATTCTTGTTATTTAACTGTTTCATTCTTGTTATTTAACTGTTTCATTCTTGTTATTTAACTGTTTCATTCTTGTTATTTAACTGTTTCATTCTTGTTATTTAACTGTTTCATTCTTGTTATTTAACTGTTTCATTCTTGTTATTCAACTGTTTCATTCTTGTTATTTAACAGTTCCATTCTTGTTATTTAACAGTTCCATTCTTGTTATTTAACTGTTTCGTTCTTGTTATTTAACTGTTTCATTCTTGTTATTTAACTGTTTCATTCTTATTATTTAACTGTTAATTAAGCTTTATTATTATTTTTAATATTGTTGGTGATTGCTTTTTTTGGATCTTTATTCAAGTAATTATGGAGAGAAAATACCATAGAGCAGAACCTGGGTAATGAGAGAGAATCTGTAAGTTTTAATTATTTATTTGTTGACACGAGCTGAGTTGTCATTGTGAGGCTTCAAGGTGACCCCCAGGGGTCACCCAGGTGACCCCTGGGGCCGTCACGCGGGTGACATGGACTGGAAGGAAGGTCTAAAACATAGACGTGAAGGAAGGTCTGAACATGTGCTGGAAGGAAGGTCTGAACATGTGCTGGAAGGAAGGTCTGAACATGTACTGGAAGGAAGGTCTGAACATGTACTGGAAGGAAGGTCTGAACATATACTGGAAGGAAGGTCTGAACATGTACTGGAAGGAAGGTCTGAACATGTACTGGAAGGAAGGTCTGAACATGTACTGGAAGGAAGGTCTGAACATGTACTGGAAGGAAGGTCTGAACATATACTGGAAGGAAGGTCTGAACATGTACTGGAAGGAAGGTCTAAGCATGTACTGGAAGGCAGGTCTGAACATATACTGGAAGGAAGGTCTGAACATGTACTGGAAGGAAGGTCTGAACATGTACTGGAAGGAAGGTCTGAACATGTACTGGAAGGAAGGTCTAAGCATGTACTGGAAGGCAGGTCTGAACATATACTGGAAGGAAGGTCTGAACATGTACTGGAAGGAAGGTTTGAACATGTACTGGAAGGAAGGTCTAAGCATGTACTGGAAGGCAGGTCTGAACATATACTGGAAGGAAGGTCTGAACATGTACTGGAAGGAAGGTCTGAACATGTACTGGAAGGAAGGTCTAAGCATGTACTGTAAGGCAGGTCTGAACATATACTGGAAGGAAGGTCTGAGCATGTACTGGAAGGAAGGTCTGAACATGTACTGGAAGGAAGGTCTGAACATGTACTGGAAGGAAGGTCTAAGCATGTACTGGAAGGAAGGTCTGAACATATACTGGAAGGAAGGTCTGAACATGTACTGGAAGGAAGGTCTGAACATGTGCTGGAAGGAAGGTTTGAACATATACTGGAAGGAAGGTCTGAACATGTACTGGAAGGAAGGTCTAAGCATGTACTGGAAGGCAGGTCTGAACATGTACTGGAAGGAAGGTCTGAACATGTACTGGAAGGAAGGTCTGAACATGTACTGGAAGGCAGGTCTGAACATATACTGGAAGGAAGGTCTGAACATGTACTGGAAGGAAGGTCTGAACATGTACTGGAAGGAAGGTCTGAACATGTACTGGAAGGAAGGTCTCCGAGGCACTAAATGTGGTTGCAGGGTACACTGAGACAACACTGTATGTGGTGCTGGAAAGAACAGTCAGTCCAGCAGAGGCTGGACGACATCATCAGTGAACAGCAAAGTGACCTAAAGTTTTGAGAGGTACCGCAGGTCACGACATCAGGAGGTTAGAAAACAGCTAAGTTCAGGTCAATAATATATGTTAAATGTAGCTCTCTTCCTTTTGTTTTCTTATGAGACTTGTGAATTGGCTGTGTTTTTTGTGTCTGGTATTATTGTTTGTGTGTAGTATCAGTAATTGTGTTGTGTCTGGTATTATAAGTTATGGGTTATATATAAAATCTACATCACTAAAAAACATTAGATGTCGTAAGACGACGTCTTCAATTTCTGGTGTTACTGGGAGAACGCTGGGAAGATTTGTCCATGACCATCTCCAAGTCTCCAGTTGTCGTTTAGAGACCTGGGTTGTTCCTGGGAGAGACATCTACTACTCTCCAACTGCTCCCTTCCGTCGTGAACATTTAAACAATCATCATTTTGCTCCTCCTCCTCCACTTCCTCCTCGCCCTCCGAACACCCTAAGGACAGCTGATCCTCCATCTGGAAGGGTAGGTTTAAAAAGAAGGGCTCTGGAATGTATTGAAGGGGCATAGCAGGGGTAATGACATCCACGGGGATGCTGCCCTCAACTAGAGGGACCGGGAGCTGGAGTGTGCCCTGGTGAGGCAGAGTTAGTGGCTCCAATATAACTAAGGACGGACTCGAAGTCTGGTAAATCTCGGTAAGGTCAGTCACTGGGATGCTGTCAGAGAAAGGTAGTGAGTCGAAATTTTCTGGGATTTCACTGTCAAGGCGAGTCCCAGACAGGAGGTCAGACTGACAGGTCACTGGGTTAAAAGTCTCCACCAAGATTCCAGCATTCAGTAGGTCATCAGAGAGGTCATAACAGGAGTCAACAATCTGTAGGTCGTGGCAGAGGTCACCATCCGGCAGGTCATGGAAGGGCTCATCACCTTGCATTCCATGGCAGAGGTCGTCAGTTGCGAGGTCATGAGGTGATCCCTGACTATGGTCACAGAAGTCATCAGTCAGTCCGTGACTCCCAGTCAAGAAGTTAGTCTGAAACTGAACAAGAACATGTTATGACCACGGCGGGGAAGAACTACACTCATGTACAATCTGGAAATAAAAAATATTGATCAGTTCTGACGTCCAGATCGCACTTGCGCTTTGTCAACAAGAACATGAGAGATTAAAGAAATAGATGATAGGTGACACATAGACAGGTAAAAAGAAATCAGATGTAGTTCAGAGAACCGACAAGGTGATAAATTAGACACATCTTGGGTATCTTTATTGAGGAAACGTTTCGCCACACAGTGGCTTCATCAGTCCATACAAATGAGAATTGTGAAAATCAGAAGGAGATTGAGGCAATGAGTCATCAATCTTATTCGATAGACTGATTACATCGACTACAGGCTGAGGGACAGATTACCTCAATCTTCTTCTGATCTTCAGAGTTCTCCTTTGTACTGGACTGATGACGCCACTGTATGGCGAAACGTTTCCTCAGTAAAGATAACCAAGTGCTGCACATGCGTCTAATTTATTAAGGTCTTGTGTGTCTTATTGTAACCCCTACATTCCGGTGCTGAGCACAACAGACTTGCGTGTTCAATCCCTTGTTCATTCCTTGAGAGGGAGGGGTGAAGTAGATGAATATTTAATCAGTTATAAGCAAATAAAATGCATGGCGAGGCACGTTTGGCAGTAGTGTAACACCTGTTGATAATTTAGGAAGTGTTGTGAAGGCTCGAACCACAGTTATTAGTGTCAAATATCCGCTTGTAAACATCTCAGCTGTTTTCCACCACTTGATCTGCCTTCATTCTCTCTTTTCTGATTTGTCTTTTGATTTTTTTCCCATTTACTGCCTCGGTGCTTGATGATGGTCCATGACTGACCGAAACGAAACTCTCTAAAGAGTGTTTGTTGCAAATTGTTGCACCCACGTTATTGTGTCTTGTTATCCCTCCCACAGTCTTCCTCACTACCCTCCCATAGTCTTCCTCACTACCCTCCCACAGTCTTCCTCACTACCCTCCCACAGTCTTCCTCACTACCTTCCCACAGTCTTCCTCACCACCCTCCCACAGTCTTCCTCACTACCCTCCCACAGTCTTCCTCGCTACCCTCCCACAGTCTTCCTCGCTACCCTCCCACAGTCTTCCTCACCACCCTCCCACAGGCTTCCACACTACCCTCCTACAGTCTTCCTCACTACCCTCTCACAGTCTTCCACACTACCCTCCCACAGTCTTCCTCACTACCCTCCCACAGTCTTCCTCGCTACCCTCCCACAGTCTTCCTCGCTACCCTCCCACAGTCTTCCTCACCACCCTCCCACAGGCTTCCACACTACCCTCCCACAGTCTTCCTCACTACCCTCCCACAGTCTTCCTCACTACCCTCCCACAGTCTTCCACACTACCCTCCCACAGTCTTCCACACTACCCTCCCACAGTCTTCCTCACTACCCTCCCACAGTCTTCCACACTACCCTCCCACAGTCTTCCACACTACCCTCCCACAGTCTTCCTCACTACCCTCCCACAGTCTTCCTCACTACCCTCCCACAGTCTTCCTCACTACCCTCTCACAGTCTTCCACACTACCCTCCCACAGTCTTCCACACTACCCTCCCACAGTCTTCCACACTACCCTCCCACAGTCTTCCACACTACCCTCCCACAGTCTTCCACACTACCCTCCCACAGTCTTCCTCACTACCCTCCCACAGTCTTCCTCACTACCCTCCCACAGTCTTCCACACTACCCTCCCACAGTCTTCCACACCACCCTCCCACAGTCTTCCACACTACCCTCCCACAGTCTTCCTAACTACCCTCCCACAGTCTTCCTCACTACCCTCCCACAGTCTTCCACACTACCCTCCCACAGTCTTCCTCACCACCCTCCCACAGTCTTCCACACTACCCTCCCACAGTCTTCCTCACTACCCTCCCACAGTCTTCCTCACTACCCTCCCACAGTCTTCCACACTACCCTCCCACAGTCTTCCTCACCACCCTCCCACAGTCTTCCACACTACCCTCCCACAGTCTTCCACACTACCCTCCCACAGTCTTCCACACTACCCTCCCACAGTCTTCCACACTACCCTCCCACAGTCTTCCACACTACCCTCCCACAGTCTTCCTCACTACCCTCCCACAGTCTTCCTCACTACCCTCCCACAGTCTTCCTCACTACCTTCCCACAGTCTGCCTCACCACCCTCCCACAGTCTTCCTCACTACCCTCCCACAGTCTTCCTCACCACCCTCCCACAGTCTTCCACACTACCCTCCCACAGTCTTCCACACTACCCTCCCACAGTCTTCCTCACTACCCTCCCACAGTCTTCCTCACTACCCTCCCACAGTCTTCCTCACCACCCTCCCACAGTCTTCCTCACTACTCTCCCACAGTCTTCCTCACCACCCTCCCACAGTCTTCCTCACCACCCTCCCACAGTCTTCCTCACTACCCTCCAACAGTCTTCCTCACTACCCTCCCACAGTCTTCCTCACTACCCTCCCACAGTCTTCCACACTACCCTCCCACACTCTTCCTCACTACTCTCCCACAGTCTTCCTCACAACCCTCCCACAGTCTTCCTCACTACCCTCCCACAGTCTTCCTCACTACCCTCCCACAGTCTTCCTCACCACCCTCCCACAGTCTTCCTCACTACCCTCCCACAGTCTTCCTCACCACCCTCCCACAGTCTTCCTCACTACCCTCCCACAGTTTTCCTCACTACCCTCCCACAGTCTTCCTCACTACCCTCCCACAGTCTTCCTCACCACCCTCCCACAGTCTTCCACACTACCCTCCCACAGTCTTCCTCACTACCCTCCCACAGTCTTCCTCACCACCCTCCCACAGTCTTCCTCACTACCCTCCCACAGTCTTCCTCACCACCCTCCCACAGTCTTCCTCACCACCCTCCCACAGTCTTCCTCACTACCCTCCCACAGTCTTCCTCACTACCCTCCCACAGTCTTCCTCACTACCCTCCCACAGTCTTCCACACTACCCTCCCACAGTCTTCCTCACTACCCTCCCACAGTCTTCCTCACTACCCTCCCACAATCTTCCTCACTACCCTCCCACAGTCTTCCTCACCACCCTCCCAGTCTTCCTCACCACCCTCCCACAGTCTTCCTCACTACCCTCCCACAGTCTTCCTCACTACCCTCCCACAGTCTTCCACACTACCCTCCCACAGTCTTCCTCACCACCCTCCCACAGTCTTCCTCACTACCTTCCCACTGTCTTCCTCACTACCCTCCCACAATCTTCCTCACCACCCTCCCACAGTCTTCCACACTACCCTCCCACAGTCTTCCTCACCACATTCTCACAGTCTTCCTCACCACCCTCTCACAGTCTTCCTCACTACCCTCCCACAGTCTTCCTCACCCCCCCCACAGTCTTCCTCACCACCCTCCCACAGTCTTCCTCACCACCCTCCCACAGTCTTCCTCACTACCCTCCCACAGTCTTCCTCACCACCCTCCTACAGTCTTCCTCACCACCCTCCCACAGTCTTCCTCACTACCCTCCCACAGTCTTCCTCACCACCCTCCCACAGTCTTCCTCACTACCCTCCCACAGTCTTCCTCACTACCCTCCCACAGTCTTCCTCACTACCCTCCGACAATCTTCCACACTACCCTCCCACAATCTTCCTCACCACCCTTCCTCAGTCTTCCTCACCACCCTCCCACAGTCTTCCTCACCACCCTCCCACAGTCTTCCTCACCACCCTCCCACAGTCTTCCTCACTACCCTCCCACAATCTTCCACACCACCCTCCCACAGTCTTCCTCACTACCCTCCCACAGTCTTCCTCACTACCCTCCCACAATCTTCCACACTACCCTCCCACAATCTTCCTCACCACCCTCCCACAGTCTTCCTCACTACCCTAACACAGTCTTCCTCACTACCCTCCCACAGTCTTCCTCACCACCCTCCCACAGTCTTCCTCACTACCCTCCCACAGTCTTCCTCACTACCCTCCCACAGTCTTCCTCACTACCTTCCCACAGTCTGCCTCACCACCCTCCCACAGTCTTCCTCACTACCCTCCCACAGTCTTCCTCACCACCCTCCCACAGTCTTCCTCACTACCCTCCTACAGTCTTCCACACTACCCTCCCACAGTCTTCCTCACCACCCTCCCACAGTCTTCCTCACTACCTTCCCACTGTCTTCCTCACTACCCTCCCACAATCTTCCTCACCACCCTCCCACAGTCTTCCACACTACCCTCCCACAGTCTTCCTCACCACCCTCACACAGTCTTCCTCACTACCCTCCCACAGTCTTCCTCACCCCCCCCCCACAGTCTTCCTCACTACCCTCCCACAGTCTTCCTCACCACCCACCATAATCTTCCTCACTACCCTCCCACAGTCTTCCTCACCACCCTCCTACAGTCTTCCTCACCACCCTCCCACAGTCTTCCTCACTACCCTCCCACAGTCTTCCTCACCACCCTCCCACAGTCTTCCTCACTACCCTCCCACAGTCTTCCTCACTACCCTCCCACAATCTTCCACACTACCCTCCCACAATCTTCCTCACCACCCTTCCTCAGTCTTCCTCACCACCCTCCCACAGTCTTCCTCACCACCCTCCCACAGTCTTCCTCACCACCCTCCCACAGTCTTCCTCACCACCCTCCCACAGTCTTCCTCACTACCCTCCCACAATCTTCCACACCACCCTCCCACAGTCTTCCTCACTACCCTCCCACAGTCTTCCTCACTACCCTCCCACAATCTTCCACACTACCCTCCCACAATCTTCCTCACCACCCTCCCACAGTCTTCCTCACTACCCTCCCACAGTCTTCCTCACCACCCTCCCACAGTCTTCCTCACCACCCTCCCACAGTCTTCCTCACTACCCTCCCACAGTCTTCCTCACCACCCTCCCACAGTCTTCCTCACCACCCTCCCACAGTCTTCCTCACTACCCTCCCACAGTCTTCCTCACTACCCTCCCACAGTCTTCCTCACCACCCTCCCACAGTCTTCCTCACCACCCTCCCACAGTCTTCCTCACCACCCTCCCACAGTCTTCCTCACCACCCTCCCACAGTCTTCCTCACTACCCTCCCACATTCTTCCACACTACCCTCCCACAATCTTCCTCACTACCCTCCCACAGTCTTCCTCACTACCCTCCCACAGTCTTCCACACTACCCTCCCACAGTCTTCCTCACCACCCTCCCACAGTCTTCCTCACTACCCTCCCACAATCTTCCTCACCACCCTCCCACAGTCTTCCTCACTACCCTCCCACAGTCTTCCACACTACCCTCCCACAATCTTCCTCACCACCCTCCCACAGTCTTCCACACTACCCTCCCACAGTCTTCCTCACCACGCTCCCACAGTCTTCCTCACTACCCTCCCACAATCTTCCTCACCACCCTCCCACAGTCTTCCTCACCACCCTCCCACAGTCTTCCTCACTACCCTCCCACAATCTTCCTCACCACCCTCCCACAGTCTTCCACACTACCCTCCCACAGTCTTCCTCACCACCCTCCCACAGTCTTCCACACTACCCTCCCACAGTCTTCCTCACCACCCTCCCACAGTCTTCCTCACTACCCTCCCACAATCTTCCTCACCACCCTCCCACAGTCTTCCTCACCACCCTCCCACAGTCTTCCTCACTACCCTCCCACAGTCTTCCTCACTACCCTCCCACAGTCTTCCTCACCACCCTCCCACAGTCTTCCTCACCACCCTCCCACAGTCTTCCTCACCACCCTCCCACAGTCTTCCTCACTACCCTCCCACAGTCTTCCTCACCACCCTCCCACAGTCTTCCTCACTACCCTCCCACAGTCTTCCTCACCACCCTCCCACAGTCTTCCTCACCACCCTCCCACAGTCTTCCTCACTACCCTCCCACAATCTTCCACACTACCCTCCCACAGTCTTCCTCACCACCCTCCCACAGTCTTCCTCACTACCCTCCCACAGTCTTCCTCACCACCCTCCCACAGTCTTCCTCACTACCCTCCCACAGTCTTCCTCACCACCCTCCCACAGTCTTCCTCACTACCCTCCCACAGTCTTCCTCACCACCCTCCCACAGTCTTCCTCACTGCAGGTTGGTCTGCTTTATCGTTTGTAAAACATCATAAAAGCTGCAACCGTCTGGCTCACACACTCGTCCAGATTACTGGAGTGTTGCTGGGCAGGTTAGAGGCAGCCAGACGAGGGAGTTACAGCAGCGAAGTGCCAGGGAAGTGCCAGGGAAGTGCCAAGGAAGTGCCAAGGGACAGAGTGTTGAGGAGGGAACATGGAGGACCAAGAAATTGTTACTCAAGTGGAGCTAAGACGATGTCAGCTCTCTCTCTCTGTCCATACAAACACACACATTATAAATAAATATATATATATATATATATATATATATATATATATATATATATATATATATATATATATATATATATTTATATATATATATATATATATATATATATATATATATATATATATATATATATATATATATATATATAATGTGTGTATGCATGTAAAACAGTGATTACTGTCCTGAAAACTGCATTTTACAAGAAACTTGTGTTATACGAAGTGAAGAACTTTCGGTAAAATAGGGTTACGTTCCTGCAACCTCCAAAAATGCAAAACAAATTTTTGAAAATTGTTCAAGATGTCAAAACCAACAGCTTGACTAAAATTCTAGTTGCTGTTCCTTATTGATAGCCCAGACAAATATATATAATAAAGATGAATGCATTTGATGAGGTAGTAACCAAAAAATGCATTTTTATGGTAACTCTAAGTGTGGTAGTGGTGGTGATCGTTGGATATTAAGGGCTACACGGCTTGAGCTGTCCAAGCCCTTCATCCAGTGGTTTGGACAGTTGGTCATGATCAGTAAGGTGTAAACTGTGGCAACCCTTAACAACAAGAACAACATGGCTGCTTCACAATCCAATTATATTGTTACAACATAATTTTCTGGTTAACTTTTTCACATTTTATTATCAATCGACAGCATATATAACAATTGTATAAATATAGCAGTGGTGGGTAAATAACTGTTAAAGGCACGGAAATGTGTAAATTACAGTGACTAATGGGAATAAAGACTTGAACCTTCCCATCTTCACACTTCTAATATCTAAATTTCCTAAGAAAGCATCAGAATTTTACATTTTATTTTCTGCTTAGCACCTCTGACATGAATAGCATTCCTCTTGGGTGCCTTGGTTAATGCCCAGAAACAAGAGGGTTGATGAAAAGATTAAAAATCGATTGAATAACACATGGTTGAGCAAATATTGGATATGTACATGCAGTAGCATGCTGCATGGGTGAGGGTTGACAGTATCCCACAATGTTCTAATGTGAATTGGCATGCAACATGGGCCCAGGTTTATTTTTCCAAAAGTTACGGCATGGTGCAGCATGTATTGTTGGTTTCCTCGTGCAATGTGATAATGGAAAATAGAATTTCATTTGTGTTTTATTGAAAATGCGCAGTGTGAATACTTGTTATGTGTGTGTGTGTGTGTGTGTGTGTGTGTGTGTGTAACTCTACTGTATTTGTATTTTCATACATGTAAATGGGTGTGCAAATATCAATATCTTTTCAACACTGGCTATTTCCCACCGAGACAGGGTGGTAACCCAAAAGAGAAGAAACACTTCCACCATCTCTCACTCCGTCACTGTCTTGCCAGAACATCTCAAATACTACAATTCAAAACTGCAAATATCCCCACTCTTCCTTCAGAGTGCATGCACTGTACCTCCCACCTCCAGGACTCAATTCCGGCTAGCCAGTTTCCCTGAATCCCTTCATAAATGTTACTTTGCTAACACTCCAACAGCACATCAAGTCATAAAAAACCACTTGCCTCCACTCGCTCTCATATATATATATATATATATATATATATATATATATATATATATATATATATATATATATATATATATATATATATAATATATATATATTTTTAACAAGTCGGCCATCTCCCACCGAGGCAGGGTGACCCAAAAAGAAAGAAAAAATCCCCAAAAAGAAAATACCTTCATCATCATTCAACACTTTCACCACACTCACACATAATCACTGTTTTTGCAGATGTGCTCAGAACACAACAGATTAGAAGCATATACTTATAAAGATACACAACATATCCCTCCAAACTGCTAATATCCCAAACCCCTCCTTTAAAGTGCAGGCATTGTACTTCCCATTTCCAGGACTCAAGTCTGGCTATATAAAAATAACCGGTTTCCCTGAATCCCTTCACTAAATATTGCTCACACTCCAACAGCTCATCAGGCCCCAAATACCATTTGTCTCCATTCACTCCTATCTAACACGCGCACGCATGCTTGCTGGAAGTCCAAGCCCCTCGCTCACAAAACCTCCTTTACTCCCTCCGTCCAACCTTTTCGAGGACGACCCCAACCCCATCTTCCTTCCCCTACAGATTTATATGCTCTCCATGTCATTCTACTTTGACCTATTCTCTCTAAATGACCAAACCACCTCAACAACCCCTCTTCTGCCCTCTGACTAATGCTTTTATTAACTCCACACCTTCTCCTAATTTCCACACTCCGAATTTTCTGCATAATATTTACACCACACATTGCCCTTAGACAGGACATCTCCACTGCCTCCAAATGCCTCCTCGCTGCTGCATTTACCACCCAAGCTTCACACCCATATAAGAGTGTTGGTACTACTATACTTTCATACATTCCCTTTTTTGCCTCCATAGATAACGTTTTTTTGTCTCCACATATACCTCAACGCACCACTCACCTTTTTTCCCTCATCAATTCCATGATCAACCTCTTCCTTCATAAATCCATCCGCCGACACGTCAACTCCCAAGTATCTGAAAACATTCACTTCTTCCATACTCCTCCTCCCCAATTTGATATCCAATTTTTCTTTATCTAAATCATTTGATACCCTCATCACCTTACTCTTTTCTATGTTCACTTTCAACTTTCTACCTTTACACACATTCTCAAACTCATCCACTAACCTTTGCAATTTTTCTTTAGAATCTCCCATAAGCACAGTATCATCAGCAAAAAGTAACTGTGTCACTTACCATTTTGTATTTAATTCCCCATAATTTAATCCCACCCCTCTCCCGAACACCCTAGCATTTACTTCTTTTACAACCCCATCTATAAATATATTAAACAACCATGGTGACATTACACATCCCTGTCTAAGACCTACTTTTACCGGGAAGTATTCTCCCTCTTTTCTACACACCCTAACCTGAGCCTCACTATCCTCATAAAAGCTCTTTACAGCATTTAGTAACTTACCACCTATTCCATATACTTGCAACATCTGCCACATTGCTCCTCTATCCACTCTATCATATGCCTTTTCTAAATCCATAAATGCAATAAAAACTTCCCTACCTTTATCTAAATACTGTTCACATATATCCGTCAATGTAAACACTTGATCTACACATCCCCTACCCACTCTGAAACCTCCTTGCTCATCCGCAATCCTACATTCTGTCTTACCTCTAATTCTTTCAATTATAACCTTACCATACACTTTTCCTGGTATACTCAGTAAACTTATTCCTCTATAATTTTTACAATCTCTTTTATCCCCTTTCCCTTTATATAAAGGGACTATACATGCTCTCCGCCAATCCCTAGGTACCTTCCCCTCTTTCATACATTTATTAAACAAAAATACCAACCACTCCAACACTATATCTCCGCCTGCTTTTAACATTTCTGTCATGATCCCATCAGTTCCATCTGCTTTACCCCCTTTCATTCTACGTAATGCCTCACGTACCTCCACCACACTTACATTTTGCTCTTCTTCACTCCTAAAAGATGGTATACCTCCCTGGCCAGTGCATAAAATTACTGCCTCCCTTTCTTCGTCAACATTTAAAAGTTCCTCAAAATATTCTCGCTATCTACCCAATACCTCCATCTCCCCATCTACTAACTCCTCTCTCTCTCTCTCTCTCTCTCTCTCTCTCTCTATATATATATATATATATATATATATATATATATATATATACAGTGCCTGCACTCTGAAGGAGGGGTGTTAATGTTGCAGTTTAAAAACTGTAGTGTAAAGCACCCTTCTGGCAAGACAATGATGGAGTGAATGTTGGTGAAAGTTTTTCTTTTTCGGGCCACCCTGCCTTGGTGGGAATCGGCCAGTGTGATAAATAATATATATATATATATATATATATATATATATATATATATATATATATATATATATATATATATATATATATATATATATATATATATATATATGATAAGGTATGTCTGTATCTATGAAAATCAATCACAATACACTCGTGGGAACTGACAGGATGTACAGGGACAGAATTTTCATGAGGATGGAAACAGGCACACAAGGGTAGAATGGGAAGTTAAAAAAACGGATGAGTTGTAGGGATGTTAAGAAGTATTTTTCGGCCTCAGAGTGGTTAGAAAGTGGAACAGTCTGAGTATCAAAGGGGTGGAGGCAAAATCCATTCATACCTTTAATAATTCATGCAATTAGTGGTTAAACAACCAGGAGAGAATCCAGTGGCAGTCGAGTCACAGGAGCTGTGACTTGACACCTGCAACCACATATAGGTAAGTACACACACACACACAGGAGCTGTGATTCAACCCCTACAGCCACATACAGGTGAGTACACTCATGTACATACACACACACACAAATAATACTCAGTCAAATATTGATACAAAAGTGTATTATACAGCATACAATTATAGAAAAAAATACATAATATAATAAACACATAATGAAAATGAATTAAAGAACATAAACAATACATCGTACGACACTTTTGTTGATAAAAGTAAGGATTTCAAAACATAAGAGTGTATGTGAAAGAGAGGGAGTGTATGTAAGTGTATGTGAGAAAGTGTGTATGTAAGAATGAGGGAGTGTATGCAAGTGTATGTGAGAAAGTGTGTATGTAAGAATGAGGGAGTGTATACAAGTGTATGTGAGAAAGTATGTATGTAAGAATGAGGGAGTGTATGCAAGTGTATGTGAGAAAGTGTGTATGTAAGAATGAGGGAGTGTATGCAAGTGTATGTGAGAAAGTATGTATGTAAGAATGAGGGAGTGTATGCAAGTGTATGTGAGAAAGTGTGTATGCAAGAATGAGGGAGTGTATGCAAGTGTATGTGAGAAAGTGTGTATGTAAGAATGAGGGAGTGTATGCAAGTGTATGTGAGAAAGTGTGTATGTAAGAATGAGGGAGTGTATGCAAGTGTATGTGAGAAAGTGTGTATGTAAGAATGAGGGAGTGTATGCAAGTGTATGTGAGAAAGTGTGTATGCAAGAATGAGGGAGTGTATGCGACAGAGTGTATGCGAGAGTGTATGAAAGAGTGTATGCGAGAGAGTGCAAATGAGCCACATATTAAGAATACATCTCATATTATCCCAGTACCTGTCTATATTATGTGAGGTTTACTGTAAGTAATATTGTATTGACATTGGTTAAAGAGTCTGGATACAAAACATTTATCCGAGTAATGCTGTGTAGTATACTTGAGGGGATATACCTGTGGCAAGTATACCTGGAGGTATAACACTTGAATATACCACAAGAACGTAAGGATGTGGTGGCACTGCAGCAGGCCTACTGGCCCATGCTAGGCAGGTCCAGCTTACACATCACCGATCCAAGTTAGACCGAAACATCGACATACGTTTCAGTCTCCTAAGTGCTGGTTGTGTATTGTTCCATCGATAGTATTGTGAGTTTTAATTATTATTCTTCCTGTACAATCTGTTCTTAAAGCTACTTGAAGTTCTGGTTTCACTGACGCTACTTGGGAGTTTGTGCCACTCATCTACAACTCAACTGCCAAAGCACTACCTCCATATATCCTTTCTAAATCTAAATCTGTCCAACTTTGGGTTCATTACCGCGAGTCCTGTCTTGGTTAGATATTTTCAGTACTGTATTTACATCCCCTTCAATCCAGCTTTCCACTTGTTCCCTCAGTCCTTGTACACTTCAGGCCTTGTACACTTCAGGCCTTGTACACTTCAGTCCTTGTACACTTCAGTTTTGTTATAATAACAATAATCACAAATTCTACGTCTCTCCAGAGGCAGTAAATTCAGAACTTTCATCCTGTCTTCGTTGCAAAGATTTCTGTTGCTCTGAATCAGCTTCACATGAAGGAATATTTCAATATAAAGAAAATTATATATAATGGAGGACTCGGGTATTGGAAATCTATAGTGTGTTAGCAGCCCCTTGGATCAATGGTGGACACGACTGAGGGACTCGAGATGACGCTCGTGGAGAAATGTTTCCTCTCAGTAATGTCCTGAACTGTTCATAAGTGTGTACACATGGTACTGGATACCACAGGTCCTCCTGAGTACCAGGAGGAGGAGGAATCCCAACCCACTGGCGTGGGTTCAGCACATCCCATGGTGTTCATGTCAACATTTGACGAGTTGATAAATTAGACACATGAGCAACACTTGGGTATATTTCTTGAGGAAACGTTTCGCCACACAGTGGCTTCATCAGTCCATACACAGAAGAATGGAGAAGATCAGAAGGATTCTGAGGTAATCTGTCCCTCAGCCTGGAGTCGATGTAATCAGTGCATAAATCTTGAAAAGACTAACTAGTGCCTTCTTGCCACACAGTGTGGTGGAGGTTCGACCCTTCGTTCTGCAGTGGAAAAAGTCACTAACCTATTGGACCGATCACTTAACAATGGCTCAGTGTCATCATAACAAAGGATCCTCCTCCCCCTCCATAATTATTATTACAAAAACAGTATACAATACCGATAAGCAGATTAACAAGGCACTTGAACAACGCCTGGGTACCTTTATTGTGAAAGATAATAAAGACAGTTATAGACAGGATGTTCCAGGGAGGGGACACAGAAACAAGAGGCCACAATTGGAAGTTGAAGACACAAATGAGTCAGAGAGATATTAGGAAGTATTTCTTCAGTCATAGAGTTGTAAGGCAGTGGAATAGCCTAGAAAATGACGTAGTGGAGGCAGGAACCATACACAGTTTTAAGACGAGGTTTGATAAAGCTCATGGAGCGGGGAGAGAGAGGGCCCAGTAGCAACCGGTGAAGAGGCGGGGCCAGGAGCTAAGACTCGACCCCTGCAACCACAAATAGGTGAGTACAAATAGGTGAGTACACTTGTCTCAGTCCTCCCACACTCAGCTCAGATGAGGATCACACCGTAAGTCCTCTCTTAGAAGAATCGTTGATAAGAGTATAAACTGGTTTAGAAAGAAATGAGTGAATACTAGCAAATATTAGACAGCTTTTCGGCCCTGTGACCTTGATCACTTGTAACATACAGAAGTTAAAAAGACAGTATATGTAAGTGGACAGTGAGGTATTAGTGTTGCTTAGTGACCTTCATTGAAGACAATTGTGTTGTTGGAGTCTGAGCGACGCTCAGGACCGAAACGTTTTCTATTTGCTTGCATTTACTCTCATATCTTTCTAAACTAAGTTGTTTGTATTTATTATCAAAGTTTATAACGTAATTGCCTCTCTTACGTCAAGACTAATGAAGTTTTCTTAAAAGTACTTTGGAGGAGGGGATTAAATTAATCCAGGACAATGAGATTAACGGGGATTACATCCTCTGTGAAGAGCAGGCAAAGGTGCCTTGATACAATATTGCAGTAAATCCTTGTAATCTGTAACAATCAGAAGTGTCTTGATGCAGATACATCAAGGTGAACGATGAAATCAAGAATCTCATGCGCCTTATACGCCGGACGGTAAGTGTAGGTGAGTGGGACCAGACTGTTTTGCCTGAAGGTTTCTGGACACACACGGACGGATCTATCATGAAACTAATGAAGTTTAAGCTTCAGGATCTCTCTAATCCCAGAGGGGGCCCTTGAAGTTTAAGGTTCAGGGCCCCTAATCCCGGAGGGGCCCCTGAAGCCACTTTAGTCCACACTGTTTATAAATTTTGGGTCTACTGTATGAGAAGGATTTTTAAAAAATAATATTAATAATATAGTGCAATACAAAACAAAATAATAGAATAAAGATAAGAAGATTGTTGAAGTATCATATAGGCAAGCCGTTTTTGGTTGCCATGGTGACCCCGTAAAGTTCTAGCTCCAGGGCCACAAAAATGTAGGTTATCCAGGCAGAGTCGAATAGGTAAAAATTAAGGATATTTTGTAAATATTTGCTTATGTCAATACCTTACATCAGAATTTGTGTTGATGAGAGGAGTGTTTGGACAGTTGTGAAGCGAGTCAGAGTACTGGCTGATAACTCAGACATTGTGCAACACTTGTAAACGTTTCGCCATCCAGTGGCTTCGTCAGTCCAATACAGAGAAGAATGGTTGAAGATCAGGGGGAGTTGGACGTAATCAGTCCCTCAGCCTGGAATCGATGTGATTAGTCCATCAGTCTTGATAAGAATACAGTATATGCTTGAAGAAGGGGCTGTATTCTGTATTCTTATCAAAACTGGTGGTCTGATCACACCGATTCCAGAATGAGGGACTGATTACCTCCAGCTCCCCCTGATCTTCAACTATTCTTCTCTGTATTGGACTGACGAAGCCACTATTCGTACGTGTAAGGGAAAAAATGATGGGTAATCAAGAAAGACGAACTGGAGGAAAGATCAAAAAAAATTATTCTCAGATGGTAGGCGCTGCCTTAGGCCTTAGGCCTGCGTCTCGTCTCCGACGGTTCTGACACTGACCAGAGCCACAGGTTGGGTCACACACTCTGGAGTCAGGTCACTCCTGCCATAGTCCCTTACGACCGCCTCCATGGAGGTCGTCTCCTCCAGCGCATGCGGCTCCTCTTGTGGCGACATGAAACCTGCGGAAGGGTACGAGCTATTAGCCAAAAAACGAAAAGGAACTATGACTAGTAAAGTCAGGTCAAAAAAACTCACTAGTACCAGGTCACTTAGTAAAAAAATTCCAAAATGGCGTGTACTAGCTACCACACCTACCGGAGATGAAAGGCGAAATTAAAAATAGTTTTAATGCATAGACAAGGTATCAGGAAGTCGTTTTTTTTAAGTCGCCACAGTGGTAATGGAGAAGGAAAGTACAGCACGGTACCCACATGTCTCCTCCCACACCCAGCTTACTGTGTTGCTATATTGATACACCCTCACACACCGACACACCCAGCTTACTGTGTTGCTATATTGATACACCCTCACACACCCACACACCCAGCTTACTGTGTTGCTATACTGGTACACCCTCACACACCCACACACCCAGCTTACTGTGTTGCTATATTGATACACCCTCACACACCCACACACCCAGCTTACTGTGTTGCTATACTGGTACACCCTCACACACACACACACACACACACACACACACACACACACACACACACACACACACACACACACACACTACCTCACACGTCCACACGCACCCTCACCCCCCACACACACACTACCTCACAAGTCCACACGCACCCTCACCCCCTACACACACTACCTCACACGTCCACACGCACCCTCACCCCCCACACACACACACTACCTCACACGTCCACACGCACCCTCACCCCCCCACACACACACACTACCTCACACGTCCACACGCACCCTCACCCCCCCACACACACACAACCTCACACGTCCACACGCACCCTCACCCCCCCACACACACACACTACCTCACACGTCCACACGCACCCTCACCCCCCCACGCACACACACTACCCCACAAGTCCACACGCACCCTCACCCCCCCCCCCACACACACTACCTCACACGTCCACACGTACCCTCACCCCCCACACACACACACTACCTCACACGTCCACACGCACCCTCACCCCCCCACACACACTCACACACACACACACACACACACACACACACACACACACACACACACACTGCAAGAAGGCCTTTGACACAGTTCCTCACAAGAGATTAGTGCAGAAGCTAGAGCATCAGGCGCATATAACAGGAGGCAACAACGAGTCATGGTACGTAATGATGTATCACAGTGGGCACCTGTGACGAGCGGGGTCCCACAGGGGTCGGTCCTAGGACCAGTGCTATTTTTGGTATATGTGAACGACATGACGGAAGGGTTAGACTCAGAAGTGTCCCTGTTTGCAGATGATGTGAAGTTAATGAGGAGAATTAAATCTGATGAGGACCAGGCAGGACTTCAAAGAGACCTGGACAGACTGGACACCTGGTCCAGCAAATGGCTTCTCGAATTTAATCCTGCCAAATGCAAAGTCATGAAGATAGGGGAAGGGCACAGAAGACCACAGACAGAGTATAGGCTAGGTGGCCAAAGACTGCAAACCTCATTCAAGGAGAAAGATCTTGGGGTGAGTATAACACCGAGCATGTCTCCGGAAGCACACATCAATCAGATAACTGCTGCAGCATATGGGCGCCTGGCAAACCTGAGAACAGCATTCCGACACCTTAGTAAGGAATCATTCAAGACACTGTACACCGTGTATGTCAGGCCCATACTGGAGTATGCAGCACCTGTTTGGAACCCGCACTTGATAAAGCACGTCAAGAAACTAGAGAAAGTACAAAGGTTTGCAACAAGGTTAGTTCCAGAGCTAAGGGAAATGTCCTATGAAGAAAGATTAAGGGAAATCGGCCTGACGACACTGGAGGACAGGAGGGTCAGGGGAGACATGATAACGACATATAAAATACTGCGTGGAATAGACAAGGTGGACAAGGACAGGATGTTCCAGGGAGGGGACACAGAAACAAGAGGCCACAATTGGAAGTTGAAGACACAAATGAGTCACAGAGATAGTAGGAAGTATTTCTTCAGTCATAGAGTTGTAAGGCAGTGGAATAGCCTAGAAAATGACGTAGTGGAGGCAGGAACCATACACAGTTTTAAGACGAGGTTTGATAAAGCTCATGGAGCGGGGAGAGAGAGGGCCTAGTAGCAACCGGTGAAGAGGCGGGGCCAGGAGCTAGGACTCGACCCCTGCAACCACAAATAGGTGAGTACAAATAGGTGAGTACACACTACCTCACACGTCCACACGCACTCTCACCCCCCACACACACACTACCTCACACGTCCACAAGCACCCTCACACCCCACACACACACTACCTCACACGTCCACACGCACTCTTACCCCCCACACACACACTACCTCACACGTCCACACGCACTCTCACCCCCCACACACACACTACCTCACACGTCCACACGCACCCTCACACCCCACACACACACACTACCTCACACGTCCACACGCACCCTCACACCCCACACACACACACTACCTCACACGTCCACACGCACCCTCACCCCCACACACACTCACACTACCTCACACGTCCACACGCACCCTCACCCCCCCACACACACACTACCTCACACGTCCACACGCACCCTCACCCCCACACACACACACTACCTCACACGTCCACACGCACGCTCACCCCCCACACACACACTACCTCACACATCCACACGCACCCTCACCCCTACACACACACACTACCTCACACGTCCACACGCACCCTCACCCCCCACACACACACTACCTCACACGTCCACACGCACCCTCACCCCCACACACACACACACTACCTCACACGTCCACACGCACCCTCACCCCCACACACACATTACCTCACACGTCCACACGCACCCTCACCCCCCCACACACACTACCTCACACGTCCACACGCACCCTCACCCCCCACACACACACTACCTCACACGTCCACACGCACCCTCACCCCCCACACACACACTACCTCACACGTCCACACGCACCCTCACCCCCCACACACACACACTACCTCACACGTCCACACGCACTCTCACCCCCCACACACACACTACCTCACACGTCCACACGCACCCTTACCCCCCCACACACACACACTACCTCACACGTCCACACGCACCCTCACCCCCCCACACACACATACTACCTCACACGTCCACACGCACCCTCACCCCCCACACACACACACTACCTCACACGTCCACACGCACCCTCACCCCCCACACACACGCACACACTACATCACACGTCCACACGCACCCTCACCCCCCCCACACACACACTACCTCACACGTCCACACGCACCCTCTCCCCCCCCCCCAAACACACACACACACACACACACACACACACACACACACACACACAGCAACAAAATGCAAGGAGGCTGAGGAGAGGTTTGTACCCAAGGGTAACAGGAATAATGAAAAAGCCAGGATGAGCCCATGGTTTACCCAAAGGTGCAGGGAGGCAAAAACCAAGTGTGCTAGGGAATGGAAGAAATGTAGAAGGCAAAGGACCCAGGAGAATAAGGAGAGCAGTCGTAGAGCCAGAAACGAATATGCACAGATAAGAAGGGAGGCCCAAAGACAATATGAAAATGACATAGCAGCGAAAGCCAAATCTGACCCGAAACTGTTGTACAGCCACATCAGGAGGAAAACAACAGTCAAGGACCAGGTAATCAGGTTAAGGAAGGAAGGAGGAGAGACAACAAGAAATGACAGTGAAGTATGTGAGGAACTCAACAAGAGATTCAAAGAAGTGTTCACAGAGGAGACAGAAGGGGCTCCAGAAAGACGGAGAGGTGGGGTACACCACCAAGTGCTGGACACAGTGCACACAACCGAGGAAGAAGTGAACAGGCTTCTGAGTGAGTTAGATACCTCAAAGGCAATGGGGCCAGATAACATCTCCCCATGGGTATTGAGAGAGGGAGCAGAGACGCTATGTGTACCCCTAACAACAATATTCAATACATCTATCGAAACAGGGAGATTGCCTGAGGCATGGAAGACAGCAAATGTAGTCCCAATCTTTAAAAAAGGAGAGACATGAAGCACTA
>NC_091314.1:2369121-2446621 GCF_038502225.1 Cherax quadricarinatus | reverse complement strand
GGAACATAACTGGAAGGGAGTCATCAGAGGGGGTCACAACTGGTAGGGAGTCATCAGAGGGGGTCATAACTGATAGGGAGTCATCAGAGGGGGTCACAACTGGTAGGGGGTCATCAGAGGGGGTCATAACTGGTAGGGAGTCATCAGAGGGGGTCATAACTGGTAGGGGGTCATCAGAGGGGGTCATAACTGGTAGGGAGTCATCAGAGGGGGTCATAACTGGTAGGGGGTCATCAGAGGGGGGTCATAACTGGTAGGGAGTCATCAGAGGGGGTCATAACTGGTAGGGAGTCATCAGAGGGGGGTCATAACTGGTAGGGAGTCATCAGAGGGGGTCATAACTGGTAGGGAGTCATCAGAGGGGGTCATAACTGGTAGGGAGTCATCAAAGGGGGTCATAACTGGTAGGGAGTCATCAGAGGGGGTCATAACTGGTAGGGAGTCATCAGAGGGGGTCATAACTGGTAGGGAGTCATCAGAGGGGGGTCATAACTGGTAGGGAGTCATCAGAGGGGGGTCATAACTGGTAGGTAGTCATCAGTGGGGGTCACAACTGGTAGGGAGTCATCAGAGGGGGTCATAACTGGTAGGGAGTCATCAGAGGGGGTCACAACTGGTAGGGAGTCATCAGAGGGGGGTCATAACTGGTAGGGAGTCATCAGAGGGGGGTCATAACTGGTAGGGAGTCATCAGAGAGGGGGTCACAACTGGTAGGGAGTCATCAGAGGGGGATCATAACTGGTAGGGAGTCATCAGAGGGGGTCACAACTGGTAGGGAGTCATCAGAGGGGGGTCACAACTGGTAGGGAGTCATCAGAGGGGGGTCATAACTGGTAGGGAGTCATCAGAGAGGGGGTCACAACTGGTAGGGAGTCATCAGAGGGGGGTCATAACTGGTAGGGAGTCATCAGAGGGGGTCACAACTGGTAGGGAGTCATCAGAGGGGGTCATAACTGGTAGGGAGTCATCAGAGGGGGTCATAACTGGTAGGGAGTCATCAGAGGGGGTCATAACTGGTAGGGAGTCATCAGAGGGGGTCATAACTGGTAGGGGGTCATCCGAGGGGGTCATAACTGGTAGGGAGTCATCAGAGGGGGTCATAACTGGTAGGGAGTCATCAGAGGGGGTCATAACTGGTAGGGGGTCATCAGAGGGGGTCATAACTGGTAGGGAGTCATCAGAGGGGGTCACAACTGGTAGGGAGTCATCAGAGGGGGTCCTAACTGGTAGGGAGTCATCAGAGGGGGTCACAACTGGTAGGGAGTCATCAGAGAGGGGGTCACAACTGGTAGGGAGTCATCAGAGGGGGTCATAACTGGTAGGGGGTCATCAGAGGGGGTCATAACTGGTAGGGGGTCATCAGAGATAATGAATCTTTATCGTTTTTAGTATATAAACTGCTTATAAGCAATTTATAATTGAAAGCGAAGTTATAATCTTAATTATCATTACCTGGAATACAAGAATAATTATTACCTGGAATACAAGAATAATTATTACCTGGAATACAAGAATAATTATTACCTGGAATACAAGAATAATTATTACCTGGAATACAAGAATAATTATTACCTGGAATACAAGAATAATTATTACCTGGAATACAAGAATAATTATTACCTGGAATACAAGAATAATTATTACCTGGAATACAAGAATAATTATTACCTGGAATACAAGAATAATTATTACCTGGAATACAAGAATAATTATTACCTGGAATACAAGAATAATTATTACCTGGAATACAAGAATAATTATTACCTGGAATACAAGAATAATTATTACCTGGAATACAAGAATAATTATTACCTGGAATACAAGAATAATTATTACCTGGAATACAAGAATAATTATTACCTGGAATACAAGAATAATTATTACCTGGAATACAAGAATAATTATTACCTGGAATACAAGAATAATTATTACCTGGAATACAAGAATAATTATTACCTGGAATACAAGAATAATTATTACCTGGAATACAAGAATAATTATTACCTGGAATACAAGAATAATTATTACCTGGAATACAAGAATAATTATTACCTGGAATACAAGAATAATTATTACCTGGAATACAAGAATAATTATTACCTGGAGCACGGCAATTATCACTACCTGGAGCACGGTAATTATCACTGTACTGTAGACAAGAGTGAAGAAAAGACGGATTTTCCATACTAGGCTTTTGTGGGAACAATGTTTCGCCCAGTCTGGAGCCTTATCAAGACTTGAATGAAGTTGTACACACAGAGAGAAAGGTAATCCCAATTACAACTTCACTGAAGTGCTTTCAGCTGCCTCTTCTTCACCCTTTTCTCTTTTCCTCCTCCTCTGCCTCTTCCTCTGCCTCTTCCTCCTCCTCTGCCTCTTCCTCTGCCTCTTCCTCCTCCTCTGCCTCTTCCTCTGCCTATTCCTCGTCCTCATCTCTCATATATAGCCTGAACTATCTCGTCTTTCACTTTGCTCACTCACCAGTGGACAGCTTTTGGGGACATAGACGCACTCCGTGATTACCTCATTAACGCACTGCCTTACAGGAGTTCCTTTGAGTAATCAAGTGGGAATTTGTGCGTCTTTAAAGTCGCTGTAATCAGCTCTGGGATGTTATTTAATGGGTCTTGTAAAATGGAGCAGCAGCTCGCCCCTCGAATGGGCTGTGTCCTCGGCAGGTTGTATACAAATTGTAAACAGAGTTCGAGCCGAAACCAACCGGCTAGTGAACCCGGGTTCATTATGTAAATCTTCCGTCCTTTGGGTAATACTGGGTTCCCCTTTTACGTTGTCCCTCCACCCCAAGGTTGTATATCTGTGTATATACATCGAGAGGTGTGTATGTCGCAGCGTATATACAACGAGAAATGTGTATGTCTCAGCATATACACACTAAGAGGTATGCATCTTTTCGTCTATGTACTGCGAGTTGTGCATTTCTCAATGTATATACATCGAGAGGTGTATCTTCTTAGTGCATATACACCAAGAAATGTGCACCTTAGTGGATATACAAAGAGAGTTTACCTTAAATACAATTTTAGGAATTAAGGAGCCCTTGACTGGTGATGAACAAGAGACTTGAATGATCTTCACGCAGTAGATTAGGCTTTGTCGAAGACGCCCAGGCTACAGCACCCAGGACGCCCAGGCTACAGCACCCAGGACGCCCAGGCTACAGCACCCAGGACGCCCAGCCTACAGCACCCAGGACGCCCAGGCTACAGCACCCAGGACGCCCAGGCTACAGCACCCAGGACGCCCAGCCTACAGCACCCAGGACGCCCAGGCTACAGCACCCAGGACGCCCAGGCTACAGCACCCAGGACGCCCAGGCTACAGCACCCAGGACGCCCAGGCTACAGCACCCAGGACGCCCAGGCTACAGCACCCAGGACGCCCAGGCTACAGCACCCAGGACGCCCAGGCTACAGCACCCAGGACGCCCAGGCTACAGCACCCAGGACGCCCAGGCTACAGCACCCAGGACGCCCAGGCTACAGCACCCAGGACGCCCAGCCTACAGCACCCAGGACGCCCAGCCTACAGCACCCAGGACGCCCAGCCTACAGCACCCAGGACGCCCAGGCTACAGCACCCAGGACGCCCAGGCTACAGCACCCAGGACGCCCAGGCTACACTACCCAGGACGCCCAACCTACAGCACCCAGGACGCCCAGGCTACAGCACCCAGGACGCCCAGGCTACAGCACCCAGGACGCCCAGGCTACAGCACCCAGGACGCCCAGGCTACACTACCCAGGACGCCCAGCCTACAGCACCCAGGACGCCCAGGCTACAGCACCCAGGACGCCCAGGCTACACTACCCAGGACGCCCAGGCTACACTACTCAGGACGCCCAGCCTACAGCACCCAGGACGCCCAGCCTACAGCACCCAGGACGCCCAGCCTACAGCACCCAGGACGCCCAGGCTACACTACCCAAGACGCCCAGGCTACACTACCCAGGACGCCCAACCTACAGCACCCAGGACGCCCAGCCTACAGCACCCAGGACGCCCAGGCTACACTACCCAGGACGCCCAGCCTACAGCACCCAGGACGCCCAGCCTACAACACCCAGGACGCCCAGGCTACACTACCCAGGACGCCCAGCCTACAGCACCCAGGACGCCCAGGCTACACTACCCAGGACTCCCAGCCTACAGCACCCAGGACGCCCAGCCTACAGCACCCAGGACGCCCAGCCTACAGCACCCAGGACGCCCAGCCTACTGCACCCAGGACGCCCAGCCTACAGCACCCAGGACGCCCAGCCTACACCCAGGACGCCCAGCCTACAGCACCCAGGACGCCCAGCCTACAGCACCCAGGACGCCCAGCCTACAGCACCCAGGACGCCCAGCCTACAGCACCCAGGACGCCCAGCCTACTGCACCCAGGACGCCCAGCCTACACCCAGGACGCCCAGCCTACAGCACCCAGGACGCCCAGGCTACAGCACCCAGGACGCCCAGGCTACAGCACCCAGGACGCCCAGGCTACACTACCCAGGACGCCCAACCTACAGCACCCAGGACGCCCAGGCTACAGCACCCAGGACGCCCAGGCTACAGCACCCAGGACGCCCAGGCTACAGCACCCAGGACGCCCAGGCTACAATACCCAGGACGCCCAGCCTACAGCACCCAGGACGCCCAGGCTACAGCACCCAGGACGCCCAGGCTACAGCACCCAGGACGCCCAGGCTACACTACTCAGGACGCCCAGCCTACAGCACCCAGGACGCCCAGCCTACAGCACCCAGGACGCCCAGCCTACAGCACCCAGGACGCCCAGGCTACACTACCCAGGACGCCCAACCTACAGCACCCAGGACGCCCAGCCTACAGCACCCAGGACGCCCAGACTACAGCACCCAGAACGCCCAGGCTACAGCACCCAGGACGCCCAGGCTACACTACCCAGGACGCCCAACCTACAGCACCCAGGACGCCCAGCCTACAGCACCCAGGACGCCCAGACTACAGCACCCAGGACGCCCAGGCTACAGCACCCAGGACGCCCAGGCTACAGCACCCAGGACGCCCAGGCTACAGCACCCAGGACGCCCAGCCTATAGCACCCAGGACGCCCAGCCTACAGCACCCAGGACGCCCAGCCTACAGCACCCAGGACGCCCAGCCTACAGCACCCAGGACGCCCAGGCTACAGCACCCAGGACGCCCAGGCTACAGCACCAAGGACACCCAGGCTACACAACCCAGGACGCCCAGCCTACAGCACCCAGGACGCCCAGGCTACAGCACCCAGGACGCCCAGGCTACAGCACCCAGGACGCCCAGGCTACAGCACCCAGGACGCCCAGGCTACAGCACCCAGGACGCCCAGGCTACACTACCCAGGACGCCCAGGCTACAGCACCCAGGACGCCCAGGCTACACTACCCAGGACGCCCAGCCTACAGCACCCAGGACGCCCAGCCTACAGCACCCAGGACGCCCAGGCTACACTACCCAGGACGCCCAGCCTACAGCACCCAGGACGCCCAGGCTACACTACCCAGGACGCCCAGCCTACAGCACCCAGGACGCCCAGCCTACAGCACCCAGGACGCCCAGCCTACAGCACCCAGGACGCCCAGCCTGCAGCACCCAGGACGCCCAGCCTACAGCACCCAGGACGCCCAGCCTACAGCACCCAGGACACCCAGCTTACACCCAGGACGCCCAGCCTACAGCACCCAGGACGCCCAGGCTACAGCACCCAGGACGCCCAGCCTACAGCACCCAGGACGCCCAGGCTACAGCACCCAGGACGCCCAGGCTACACTACCCAGGACGCCCAGCCTACAGCACCCAGGACGCCCAGCCTACAGCACCCAGGACGCCCAGGCTACACTACCCAGAACGCCCAGCCTACAGCACCCAGGACGCCCAGGCTACACTACCCAGGACGCCCAGCCTACAGCACCCAGGACGCCCAGCCTGCAGCACCCAGGACGCCCAGCCTACAGCACCCAGGACGCCCAGCCTACAGCACCCAGGACGCCCAGCTTACACCCAGGACGCCCAGCCTACAGCACCCAGGACGCCCAGGCTACAGCACCCAGGACGCCCAGGCTACAGCACCCAGGACGCCCAGGCTACAGCACCCAGGACGCCCAGGCTACAGCACCCAGGACGCCCAGGCTACAGCACCCAGGACGCCCAGCCTACAGCACCCAGGACGCCCAGCCTACAGCACCCAGGACGCCCAGCCTACAGCACCCAGGACGCCCAGCCTACAGCACCCAGGACGCCCAGGCTACAGCACCCAGGACGCCCAGGCTACAGCACCCAGGACGCCCAGGCTACACTACCCAGGACGCCCAGCCTACAGCACCCAGGACGCCCAGGCTACAGCACCCAGGACGCCCAGGCTACAGCACCCAGGACGCCCAGGCTACAGCACCCAGGACGCCCAGGCTACAGCACCCAGGACGCCCAGGCTACACTACCCAGGACGCCCAGCCTACAGCACCCAGGACGCCCAGGCTACAGCACCCAGGACGCCCAGGCTACACTACCCAGGACGCCCAGGCTACACTACTCAGGACGCCCAGCCTACAGCACCCAGGACGCCCAGCCTACAGCACCCAGGACGCCCAGCCTACAGCACCCAGGACGCCCAGGCTACACTACCCAGGACGCCCAGCCTACAGCACCCAGGACGCCCAGCCTACAGCACCCAGGACGCCCAGGCTACAGCACCCAGGACGCCCAGGCTACATTACCCAGGACGCCCAGCCTACAGCACCCATGACGCCCAGCCTACAGCACCCAGGACGCCCAGGCTACACTACCCAGGACGCCCAGCCTACAGCACCCAGGATGCCCAGGCTACACTACCCAGGACGCCCAGCCTACAGCACCCAGGACGCCCAGCCTACAGCACCCAGGACGCCCAAGCTACACTACCCAGGACGCCCAGCCTACAGCACCCAAGACGCCCAGGCTACACTACCCAGGACGCCCAGGCTACATTACCCAGGACGCCCAGCCTACAGCACCCAGGACGCCCAGGCTACACTACCCAGGATGCCCAGCCTACAGTATCCAGGACGCCCAGGCTACACTACCCAGGACGCCCGGGCTACACTACCCAGGACGTCCATGCTACACTACCCAGGACGCCCATGCTACACTACCTAGTACGCTCAGGCTACACTACCCAGGACGCCCAGGCTACACTACCCAGGACGCCCAGCCTACAGTGCCCAGGACGCCCAACCTACAGTACCCAGGACGCCCATGCTACACTACCTAGGACGCCCAGGCTACACTACCCAGGACGCCCAGGCTACACAACCCAGAACGACCAGCCTACAGTACCCAGGACGCCCATGCTACACTACCTAGGACGACCAGCCTACACTACCCAGGACGACCAGCCTACAGTACCCAGGACGACCAGCCTATAACCTAAGTAATATCTACCAGCAGATGGTCACACACACACACAGTTCCCACCTTGATTTGCCTCATCTGCAGACATCTTCAAGGCTCGTCCCACGTCCTCGGAGAGCCGGGAGTCAAAGAGGTTGTTAGAGGAGTCAAAGAGCTCAGACGGGTCGAGCTCTAGCACCGACTTGTCGATACGATCAGCGTCGTCCAGCAGATTATTGCTGTCCTCAGGAAGACTCACTCTGAGGAAGACACCAGCTGTTAGTGTGTAGACAAGACAAACGGTACCTACTGTGTGTGTACTTACCTAGTTGCGGTTGCAGGGGTCGATTCACAGCTCCTGGCCCCGCCTCTTCACTTGTAGCTACTAGGTCACTCTTCCTGCTCAATGAGCTTTATCATACCTCTTCTTAAAGCTATGTATCGATCCTGCTTCCACTACATCACTTCCAAGACTATTCCACTTCCTGACAACTCTGTGACTGTACTCACCTATTTGTACTCACCTATTTGTGGTTGCAGGGGTCGATTCATAGCTCCTGGCCCAGCCTCTTCGCTGATTGCTACTAGGTCCTCTCTCTCCCTGCCCCATGAGCTTTATCATACCTCGCCTTAAAACTATGTATGGTTCCCGCCTCCACTACGTCACTTTCTAGGCTATTCCACGGCCTGACTACTCTATGACTGAAGAAATACTTCCTAACATCCCTTTGATTCATCTGAGTCTTCAACTTCCAATTGTGACCTCTTGTGTCTGTGTCCCATCTCTGGAACATCCCGTCTTTGTCCGCCTTGTCTATTCTGCGCAGTATTTTATATGTCGTTATCATGTCTCCCCTGACCCTCCTGTCCTCCAGTGTCGTCAGGCCGATTTCCCTCAACCTTTCTTCGTAGGACAATCCCCGTAGCTCTGGGACTAGTCTCGTTGCAAACCTTTGCACTTTCTCTAATTTCTTGACGTGCTTGACTAGGTGTGGATTCCAAACTGGTGCTGCATACTCCGGTATGGGCCTGACGTAAATGGTATACAGAGTCTTGAACGTATCCTTACTGAGGTATCGGAACGATATCCGTAGGTTTGCCAGGCGCCCGTATGCTGCAGCAGTTATCTGATTGATGTGCACCTCAGGAGATATGCTCGGTGTTATACTCACCCCCAGATCTTTTTCCTTGAGTGAGGTTTGCAGTCTTTGGCCATCTAAACTATATTGTGTCTGCGGTCTTCTTTGCCCTTCCCCAATCTTCATGACTTTGCATTTGGCAGGGTTAAACTCAAGGAGCCAGTTGCTGGACCAGGCTTGTAGCCTGTCCAGGTCTCTTTGTAGTCCTGCCTGATCCTCATCCGATTTTATTCTTCTCATTAACTTCACATCATCTACAAACAACGACACTTCTGAGTCTATCCCTTCCGTTATGTCGTTCACATATACCAAGAACAGCACAGGTCCTAGGACTGACCCCTGTGGAACCCCGCTTGTCACAGGCGCCCACTCTGACACCTCGTCACGTACCATGACTCGTTGTTGCCTCCCTGTCAGGTATTCTCTGATCCATTGCAGTGCCTTTCCTATTATGTGTGCCTGATCCTCTAGCTTTTGCAGTAACCTCTTGTGAGGAACTGTGTCGAAGGCCTTCTTGCAGCCCAAAAAAATGCAGTCGATCCACCCCTCCCTCTCTTGTCTTACTTCTGTCACCTTGTCGTAAAACTCCAGTAGGTTTGTGACTCAGGATTTTCCTTCCCTGAAACCGTGCTGGTTGTCAATTATACACTTGTTTCTTTCCAGGTGCTCCACCACTCTACTCCTGATGATCTTCTCCATGACCTTGCATACTATACACGTTAGTGATACAGGTCTGTAGTTTAGTGCCTCATGTCTGTCTCCCTTTTTGAAAATTGGGACTGCATTTGCCATCTTCCATACCTCAGGGAGTTGCCCAATTTCAATTGATGTGTTGATCTTTGTTAATGGCTCACACAGTATCTCTGTTCCCTCTTTAAGGACCCACGGAGAGATGTCGTCTGGTCCCACCGCCTTTGAGGTGTCAAGTTCGCATAGCAGCTTCTTCACCTCCTCCTTGGTTATATGTACCTCATCCAGCACTTGCTGGTGTACCCCCCTGTTCTGATTTCCTGGAGTCCTACTGGTTTCCACTGTAAATACTTCTTTAAATCTTGTGTTGAGCTCCTGACATACCTCCCGGTCGTTTCTTGTGAACTTCCCATCACCCTTCCTCAGTCTGATTACCTGGTCCTTGACTGTTGTTTTCCTCCTGATGTGGCTGTACAACAGCTTCGGGTCAGACTTGACTTTTGATGCTATGTCATTTTCATATTGTCGCTGAGCCTCCCTTCTTATTTGTGCATATTCGTTTCTGGCTCTTAGGCTAATCTCTTTATTTTCCTGAGTTCTCTGTCTTCTGTACCTTTACCATTCTCTAGTACACCTAGTTTTTGCCTCCCTACACCTTTGGGTGAACCAAGGACTCGTTCTGTTCTTCCCATTATTTCTGTTTCCCTTGGAAACAAACCTCTCCTCTGCCTCCTTGCATTTTGTTGCCACATAATCCATCATTTCTTGTATTGGTTTTCCTGTCAGTTCCCTCTCCCTCTGAATGTCTTGCAGGAAGTGCCTCATGCCTGAGTAGTTCCCCCTTTTGTAGTTTGGTTTTTCCCAACCTATTCCTGCTACTCTCTCCACTTGGAGCTCAACTATGTAGTCGAAGCACAGAACCACATGATCACTAGCTCTCAGGGGCCTTCCATGCATGATACCCTCGATGTCCGAACTACTCATGGTGAATACAAGGTCCAACCTTGCTGGTTCATCCTCTCCTCTCTCTCTGGTAGTGTCTCTAACATGTTGATGCATGAGGTTCTCCAGTACAACATCCATCATCTTGGCTCTCCATGTTTCGGGACCCCCATGGGGCTCCAGGTTTTCCCAGTCAATCTCCTTGTGATTGAAATCACCCATAACTAGTATGTGTGTGTGTGTGTGTGTGTGTGTGTGTGTATGTGTGTGTGTGTGTGTGTGTGTGTGTGTGTGTGTGTGTGTGTGTGTGTGTGTGTGTGTGTGTGTGAGAGAGAGTGTGTACTCACCTAGTTGAGGTTGCGGGGGTCGAGTCCGAGCTCCTGGCCCCCGCCTCTTCACTGATCGCTACTAGGTCACTCTCCCTGAGCCGTGAGCTTTATCATACCTCTGCTTAAAGCTATGTATGGATCCTGCCTCCACTACATCGCTTCCCAAACTATTCCACTTACTGACTACTCTGTGGCTGAAGAAATACTTCCTAACATCCCTGTGATTCATCTGCGTCTTCAACTTCCAACTGTGTCCCCTTGTTACTGTGTCCAATCTCTGGAACATCCTGTCTTTGTCCACCTTGTCAATTCCTCTCAGTATTTTGTATGTCGTTATCATGTCCCCCCTATCTCTCCTGTCCTCCAGTGTCGTCAGGTTGATTTCCCTTAACCTCTCCTCGTAGGACATACCTCTTAGCTCTGGGACTAGTCTTGTTGCAAACCTTTGCACTTTCTCTAGTTTCTTTACGTGCTTGGCTAGGTGTGGGTTCCAAACTGGTGCCGCATACTCCAATATGGGCCTAACGTACACGGTGTACAGGGTCCTGAATGATTCCTTATTAAGATGTCGGAATGCTGTTCTGAGGTTTGCTAGGCGCCCATATGCTGCAGCAGTTATTTGGTTGATGTGCGCTTCAGGAGATGTGCCTGGTGTTATACTCACCCCAAGATCTTTTTCCTTGAGTGAGGTTTGTAGTCTCTGGCCCCCTAAACTGTACTCCGTCTGCTGTCTTCTTTGCCCTTCCCCAATCTTCATGACTTTGCACTTGGTGGGATTGAACTCCAGGAGCCAATTGCTGGACCAGGTCTGCAGCCTGTTCAGATCCCTATGTAGTTCTGCCTGGTCTTCGATCGAGTGAATTCTTCTCATCAACTTCACGTCATCTGCAAACAGGGACACCTCAGAGTCTATTCCTTCCGTCATGTCGTTCACAAATACCAGAAACAGCACTGGTCCTAGGACTGACCCCTGTGGGACCCCGCTGGTCACAGGTGCCCACTCTGACACCTCGCCACGTACCATGACTCGCTGCTGTCTTCCTGACAAGTATTCCCTGATCCATTGTAGTGCCTTCCCTGTTATCCCTGTTTGGTTCTCCAGTTTTTGCACCAATCTCTTGTGTGGAACTGTCAAACGCCTTCTTGCAGTCCAAGAATATGCAATCCACCCAACCCTCTCTCTCTTGTCTTACTGCTGTCACCATGTCATAGAACTCCAGTAGGTTTGTGACACAGGATTTCCCGTCCCTGAAACCATGTTGGCTGCTGTTGATGAGATCGTTCCTTTCTAGGTGTTCCACCACTCTTCTGATAATCTTCTCCATGATTTTGCATACTATACATGTCAGTGACACTGGTCTGTAGTTTAATGCTTCATGTCTGTCTCCTTTTTTAAAGATTGGGACTACATTTGCTGTCTTCCATGCCTCAGGCAATCTCCCTGTTTCGATAGATGTATTGAATATTGTTGTTAGGGGTACACATAGCGCCTCTGCTCCCTCTCTCAATACCCATGGGGAGATGTTATCTGGCCCCATTGCCTTTGAGGTATCTAGCTCACTCAGAAGCCTCTTCACTTCTTCCTCGGTTGTGTGCACTGTGTCCAGCACATGGTGGTGTGCCCCACCTCTCCGTCTTTCTGGAGCCCCTTCTGTCTCCTCTGTGAACACTTCTTTGAATCTCTTGTTGAGTTCCTCACATACTTCTTGGTCATTTCTTGTTGTCTCTCCTCCTTCCTTCCTTAGCCTGATTACCTGGTCCTTGACGGTTGTTTTCCTCCTGATGTGGCTGTACAACAGTTTCGGGTCAGATTTGGCTTTCGCTGCTATGTCATTTTCATATTGTCTTAGGGCCTCCCTTCTTATCTATGTATATTCGTTTCTGGCTCTACGACTGCTCTCCTTATTCTCCTGGTCCTTTGCCTTCTATATTTCTTCCATTCCCTAGCACACTTGGTTTTTGCCTCCCTGCACCTTTGGGTAAACCATGGGCTCATCCTGGCTTTTTCATTATTCCTGTTACCCTTGGGTACAAACCTCTCCTCAGCCTCCTTGCATTTTGTTGCTACATATTCCATCATCTCATTAACTGGCTTCCCTGCCAGTTCTCTGTCCCACTGAACCCCGTTCAGGAAGTTCCTCATTCCTGTGTAGTCGCCTTTCTTGTAGTTTGGCTTCATTCATCCTGGCCTTCCTGCTTCTCCCTCCACTTGTAGCTCTACTGTGTATCCGAAGCTTAAAACCACATGGTCACTGGCCCCAAGGGGTCTTTCATATGTGATGTCCTCGATATCTGCACTACTCAAGGTGAATACTAAGTCCAGCCTTGCTGGCTCATCCTCTCCTCTCTCTCTTGTAGTGTCCCTTACGTGTTGGTACATGAAGTTTTCCAGTGCCACCTCCATCATCTTAGCCCTCCATGTATCATGGCCCCCATGTGGCTCCAAGTTCTCCCAATCGATCTCCTTGTGGAAAAGTCACCCATGATCAGGAGCTTTGTGTGTGTGTGTGTGTGTGTGTGTGTGTGTGTGTGTGTGTGTGTGTGTGTGTGTGTGTGTGTGTGTGTGTGTGTGTATGTGTGTTTATCGTAAAAACTAATAAAATAATTACCATCTGCTCTTCATTCACTAATATTTGTAATCATGTGGAATTGTTAATTATTTCTCGTTAAAAAAATAATTCTTTCATCCTCTTATAGGCACAACAGTGCCTATAACACAGGTGCCACTGTGTCGGGGGGAACGATATAATAAATCACAGATAAATGGAACAATGTAATCCAGTGGTCAAAATCCCAAACAGTTAACACTGAAACACAGATTAAAATGTGTTATTAATGTGAAAAAATTTAAATTGTCGTCTATTATTATTATTATTATTATTATTATTATTATTATTATTATTATTATTATTATTATTATTATTTCGCGTGATCTATTTCATTATATCTATTTCAACTCTTGCAGTGATAGACAAGACTAATCTCCACAGAAAAAAGGCCCAGAGTCATTAACATATATTTCTCTGCTGTCATTTCATTCCAAACCAAAATTCAGACTTGTACTGTCAGCCTTTTTTTATTACAGCAGCTAAAGAATAGCTGGTTTAATTTTTAAGCTTTCAGCTTGTCAGCTTTGTGTTACGTTTAAACGCTTCAGTTAGAGATGTCAAGTTTGTCCCACACAGAGTGGATGCTAGTGAGTGAGGCTGGTGCTGATCTCTCTCTCTCTCTCTCTCACTCTCTCTCTCTCACTCTCTCTCTCTCTCTCTCTCTCTCTCTCTCTCTCTCTCTCTCTCTCTCTCTCTCTCTCTCTCTCTCTCTCTCTCTCTCTCTCTCTCTCTCTCTCTCCCTCTCTCTCTCTCCATAACAGACAATTAAATAACAAACTGCCACAGCCACAACAGTCACCACAACAGCCAGTGAATGTCACAACAACCTCACAAGCCCAGCTGGACTACATCACAACAGAGACAGCCAAAACAACAACCACAGACAGCCACAACCACAGCCACAGACAGTCACAACAACAGCCACAGACAGCTACAACAACAGCCACAGACAGTCAACAACAACAGCCACAGTCACAGACACCCACAACAACATCCAGAGACAATCACAACATCAGCAACAACAACAACAGCCACAGACAGTCACAACAACAGCCACAGACATCCACAATAACAACAGCCTCAGACAGTCACAGCAACAATAGCCTCAGACAGCCACAACAGCACCCACAGATAGCCACAACAACATCCACAGATAGCCACAATCATAGCAACAGGCAGCCACAGACAGCCACAATAACCAAAAATAACAACAACCATAGCAACAGACAGCCACAACAACATCCACAGAGAGCCCCAACCATAGCCACAGACAGCCACAACCATAGAAACAGACAGCCACAACCATAGCCACAGACAGCCACAACCATGGCCACAGACAGCCACAACCATAGCCACAAACAGCCACAACCATAGCCACAGACAGCCACAACAACAACAACAGCCACAGATAGCCAAAACAACAACATTCACAGACAGCCACAACCACAGTCACAGACAGCCAAAACAACAACATCCACAGACAGCCACAACCACAGCCACAGACAGCCACAACCATAGCCACAGACATCCACAACAACAGTCACAGACAGCCACAACAACATCCGCAGACAGCCACAACCACAGCCACAGACAGCCACAACAACATCCACAGGCAGCCACAACAGCCACAACAACAGCCACAGACAGCCACAACGACAACAGCCACAGACAGCCACAACAACAACAGCCACAGACAGCGACAACAACAACAGTCACAGACAGCCACAACAACAACAGCCACAGACAGCCACAACGGAAACAGCCACTCCCATAACCACAGATAGCCACAACAACATCCACAGACAGCCACAACAGCCACAACAACAGCCACAGACAGCCACAACGACAACAGCCGCAGACAGCCACAACAACAACAGCCACAGACAGCCACAACAACAGCAACAGCCACAGACAGCCACAACAACAACAGCCACAGACAACCACAACAACAACAACGACAGCCACAACAACATCAACAGTTACAGACAGCCACAACAACAACAGCCACAGGCAGCCACAGCAACATCTAGAGACAATCACATCAACAACAGCCACAACAATAGCCACAGACAGCTACAATAACAGCCACAGACAGTTACGACAACAGTCACAGACAACCGCAACAACAGTCACAGACAGCCACAACAACAGCCACAGACAGCCACAACAACAACAGCCACAGACAGCCACAACAACAACAGCCACAGACAGTCACAACGGAAACAGCCACTCCCATAGCCACAGATAGCCACAACAACATCCACAGACAGCCACAACAACAACAGCCACAGACAGCCACAACGGAAACAGCCACTACCATAGCCACAGATAGCCACAACAACATCCACAGGCAGCCACAACAACAGCCACAGACAGCCACAACGACAGCCACAGACAGCCACAACAACAACAGCCACAGACAGCCACAACAACAACAACAGCCACAGACAGCCACAAAAACAACAGCCACAGACAACCACAACAACAACAACGACAGACAGCCACAACATCCACAGACAGCCACAACAACATCAGCAGTTACAGACAGCCACAACAACAACAGCCACAGACAGTCACAGACAGCCACAGCAACATCTAGAGACAATCACAACATCAACAACAGCCACAGACAGCTACAACAACAGCCACAGACAGTTACAACAACAGTCACAGACAACCGCAACAACAACAGTCACAGACAACCACAACAACAGCCACAGACAGCCACAACAACAACAGTCACAGACAGCCACAATAACTCCAGGTAGGTAAACAACATCCACAAACAGCCACAAAAACAACAGTCACTGACAGCCACAACAACAACAATAGCAACAGACAGCCACAACAACAACAATAGCAACAGACAGCCACAACAACAATAGCGACAGACAGCCACAACAACAACAACAGTCAGAAACTCCCTACTCCTTAAAAGTCTCCTGTTCTCTGCCTTCCATATATTTCCAGTCTTTCTAATCTCAATAATTCTCTCTTTTCCTTAGACATCAAGCTTTCTTTTCGCCTTGGCAGTACCCTAGTTCGTACCTCTACTCCTGCTATAGATGCCCCTGGTGTTTACTCTGTTTCATGCTCCTCTTGTCCACTTCAATACCTTGGAGAAACTGGCCGCTCTCTTTCCGACAGACTCACAGAACAGCCACATTCAGTTACAGCCACGATTAATGTCTCAGTTACAACCAGCTACTACCAGTTGGCGTAACGTATTACTATACCTTCACACACACACACACACACACACACACACACACACACACACACACACACACACTCACGTAACGTATTACCGTACCGCTGGGGTTGGATTTGAGTGGGACTTGCACGTGAGTTGTAGGGGTTGTCAAAGCATGTTCCTTGGGTAACATTAAAAATGGGCTGGGCAAATGCTTGTGTAAATTGGATTTGGGTGCAAGACCTGCCTAGTATGAGCCAATAGGCTTACTGCAGTGTCCCTCCATTCTTATGCTCTTACGAATGGGTCAGCGCCCCCCGCAGGCCGGTACCAGACCAGGCCTCCAGGTAGCTGCCCTGACCGACTCGGCTGCTGGTGGCAAAGCGGTCCAAATTCTACCCTCGCGGCAAGGCTATTATAATGGAGACATCAGCGCTGCGTGGAGCGGGAGATGGTAAGTCATCTGAATGGTAGTTAGTGTTAATTAACAGAGGCTGCTAGCACAGAGGAAAAGTCGCTAATTGATTCCCCTTTGTCGACTTGCAGAGTAGATGTTGCTTACGTTTTGCCCTTCTAGGTGAGGTCCTTGCCGCCAGAGCACTGATGTTTCCACAAACACACACACACACACACACTCTCACACACACACTCTCACACACACACTCACACACACACACACACACACACACACACACACACACACACACACACACACATGCAGATGGAATAACAAACAAGTATGAGGAGTGGCACGAAAGAATCAAAGAGACATCCCCAGACATAATAGCACTCACAGAAACAAAACTCACCAGAATAATAACAGATTCAATCTTTCCATCCGGATATCAAATCTTCAGGAAAGACAGAGGAAGGAGAGGGGGAGGAGGAGTTGCACTGCTCATTAAAAACCAGTGGGGTTTTGAGAAAATGGAAGGAATGGATGACATGGGCGAAAGGGACTACTTAGTAGGAACAATCCAGTCTGAGGGACATAAGGTGATAATTGCAGTAATGTACAACCCACCACAGAACTGCAGGAGGCCAAGAGAAGAATACGATGAGAGCAACAGAGCAATGATCAACACACTAGCCGAGGTGGCCAGGAGAGCACACATGGGGGGAGCAAAGTTACTAGTTATGGGTGATTTCAATCACAAGGAGATTGACTGGGAAAACCTGGAGCCCCATGGGGGTCCCGAAACATGGAGAGCCAAGATGATGGATGTGGTACTGGAGAACCTCATGCATCAACATGTTAGAGACACTACCAGAGAGAGAGGAGAGGATGAACCAGCAAGGTTGGACCTTGTATTCACCATGAGTAGTTCGGACATCGAGGGTATCATGTATGAAAGGCCCCTGGGAGCTAGTGATCATGTGGTTCTGTGCTTCGACTACATAGTTGAGCTCCAAGTGGAGAGAGTAGCAGGAATAGGCTGGGAAAAACCAAACTACAAAAGGGGGAACTACTCAGGCATGAGGAACTTCCTTCAAGACATTCAGTGGGAGAGGGAACTGACAGGAAAACCAGTACAAGAAATGATGGACTATGTAGCAACAAAATGCAAGGAGGCAGAGGAGAGGTTTGTTCCCAAGGGAAACAGAAATAATGGGAAGAACAGAACGAGTCCTTGGTTCACCCAAAGGTGTAGGGAGGCAAAAACTAGGTGTACTAGAGAATGGAAAAGGTACAGAAGACAGAGAACTCAGGAAAATAAAGAAATCAGCCGAAGAGCCAGAAACGAATATGCACAGATAAGAAGGGAGGCTCAGAGACAATATGAAAATGACATAGCATCAAAAGTAAAGACTGACCCGAAGCTGTTGTACAGCCACATCAGGAGGAAAACAACAGTCAAGGACCAGGTAATCAGACTGAGGAAGGGTGATGGGGAATTCACAAGAAACGACCGAGAGGTATGTCAGGAGCTCAACACAAGATTTAAAGAGGTATTTACAGTGGAAACCAGTAGGACTCCAAGAAATCAGAACAGGGGGGCACACCAGCAAGTGCTGGATGAGGTACATATAACCAAGGAGGAGGTGAAGAAGCTGCTATGCGAACTTGACACCTCAAAGGCGGTGGGACCAGTCAACATCTCTCCATGGGTCCTTAAAGAGGGAGCAGAGATATTGTGTGAGCCATTAACAAAGATCTTCAACACATCATTTGAAACTGGGCAACTCCCTGAGGTATGGAAAATGGCAAATGTAGTCCCAATTTTTAAAAAGGGAGACAGACATGAGGCACTAAACTACAGACCTGTATCTCTAACGTGTATAGTATGCAAGGTCATGGAGAAGATCATCAGGAGGAGAGTGGTGGGGCACCTGGAAAGAAACAAGTGTATAATTGACAACCAGCACGGTTTCAGGGAAGGAAAATCCTGTGTCTCAAACCTACTAGAGTTTTATGACAAGGTGACAGAAGTAAGACAAGAGAGAGAGGGGTGGATCGACTGCGTATTTTTGGACTGCAAGAAGGCTTTCGACACAGTTCCTCACAAGAGGTTACTGCAAAAGCTAGAGGACAAGGCACACATAACAGGAAAGGCACTGCAATGGATCAGAGAATATCTGACAGGGAGGAAACGAGTCATGGTACGCGACGAGGTGTCAGAGTGGGCGCCTGTGACAAGCGGGGTTCCACAGGGGTCAGTCCTAGGACCTGTGCTGTTCTTGGTATACGTGAACGACATAACGGAAGGGATAGACTCAGAAGTGTCCTTGTTTGCAGACGATGTGAAGTTAATGAGAAGAATCGAATCGGACGAGGATCAGGCAGGACTACAAAGAGATCTGGACAGGCTACAAGCCTGGTCCAGCAACTGGCTCCTTGAATTTAACCCTGCCAAATGCAAAGTCATGAAGATTGGGGAAGGGCAAAGAAGACCGCAGACACAATATAGTTTAGATGGCCAAAGACTGCAAACCTCACTCAAGGAAAAAGATCTGGGGGTGAGTATAACACCGAGCATATCTCCTGAGGCGCACATCAATCAGATAACTGCTGCAGCATACGGGCGCCTGGCAAACCTACGGATAGCGTTCCGATACCTCAGTAAGGATTCGTTTAAGACTCTGTACACCATCTACGTCAGGCCCATACTGGAGTATGCAGCACCAGTTTGGAATCCACACCTAGTCAAGCACGTCAAGAAATTAGAGAAAGTGCAAAGGTTTGCAACAAGACTAGTCCCAGAGCTACGGGGATTGTCCTATGAAGAAAGGTTGAGGGAAATCGGCCTGACGACACTGGAGGCCAGGAGGGTCAGGGGAGACATGATAACGACATATAAAATACTGCGCAGAATAGACGAGGTGGACAAAGACGGGATGTTCCAGAGATGGGACACAGACACAAGAGGTCACAATTGGAAGTTGAAGACTCAGATGAATCAAAGGGATGTTAGGAAGTATTTCTTCAGTCATAGAGTAGTCAGGCCATGGAATAGCCTAGAAAGTGATGTGGTGGAGGCAGGAACCATACATAGTTTTAAGGCGAGGTATGATAGAGCTCATGGGGCAGGGAGAGAGAGGACCTAGTAGCAATCAGCGAAGAGGCGGGGCCAGGAGCTGTGACTCGACCCCTGCAACCACAAATAGGTGAGTACAAATAGGTGAGTACACACACACACACACACACACACATTACCATGACCACACTTTAATTAGCCGGGTCGGTAGGGGCAGCCAAAGTGATGGTAGCAACGAGGGTGGAAGAACTCTATATAGAGTAACGTGGGCGCCATCATTAACAGTTAGAGGGAGTGGGGGTGGATTTACAGAGGGTGGAGGTGCAGTTACAGGGGGTGGAGGTGGAATTCCAGGGAGTTGATGTGGAGTTACAGGGGGTGGAGGTGGAGTTACAGGGGGTGGAGGTGGAGTTACAGGGGGTGGAGGTGGAGTTACAGGGGGTGGAGGTGGAGTTACAGAGGGTGGAGGTGGAGATACAGGGGGTGGATGTGGAGTTACAGAGGGTGGAGGTGGAGTTACAGAGGGTGGAAGTGGAGTTACAGGGGATGGAGGTGAAGTTACAGGAGGTGGAGGTGGAGGTGGATTTGCAAGGGGTGGAGGTGGAGTTACAGAGGGTGGAGGTGGAGTTACAGGAGGTGGAGGTGGAGTTACAGGAGGTGGAGGTGGAGTTACAGGGGGTGGAGGTGGAGTTACCGGGGGTGGAGGTGGAGTTACAGGAGGTGGAGTTACAGGGGGTGGAGGTGGAGTTACAGGAGGTGGAGTTACAGGGGGTGGAGGTGGAGTTACAGGGGGTGGAGGTGGAGTTACAGGGGGTGGAGGTGGAGTTACAGGAGGTGGAGGTGGAGTTACAGGAGGTGGAGGTGGAGTTACAGGGGGTGGAGGTGGAGTTACAGAGGGTGGAGGTGGAGTTACAGGGGGTAGAGGTGGAGTTACAGGAGGTGGAGGTAGAGTTGCAGGGGGTGGAGGTGGAGTTACAGGAGGTGGAGGTGGAGTTACAGGAGGTGGAGGTGGAGTTACAGGGGGTGGAGGTGGAGTTACAGAGGGTGGAGGTGGAGTTATAGAGGGTGGAGGTGGAGTTACAGAGGGTGGAGGTGGAGTTACAGAGGGTGGAGGTGGAGTTACAGGGGGTGGAGGTGGAGTTACAGAGGTGGAGGTGGAGTTACAGAGGGTGGAGGTGGAGTTACAGAGGGTGGAGGTGGAGTTACAGGGGGTGGAGGTGAAGTTACAGGAGGTGGAGGTGGAGTTACAGGGGGTGGAGGTGGAATTACAGGGGGTGGAGGTGGAGTTACAGGGGGTGGAGGTGGAGTTACAGGGGGTGGAGGTGGAGTTACAGGGGGTGGATGTGGAGTTACAGGGGGTGGAGGTGGAGTTACAGGGGGTGGAGGTGGAGTTACAGAGGGTGGAGGTGGAGTTACAGGGGGTGGAGGTGGAGTTACAGGGGGTGGAGGTGGAGTTACAGAGAGTGGAGGTGGAGTTACAGGGGGCGGAGGTGGAGTTACAGGGGTGGAGGTGGAGTTACAGGGGGTGGAGGTGGAGTTACAGAGGGTGGAGGTGCAGTTACAGGGGGTGGAGGTGGAGTTACAGGGGGTGGAGGTGGAGTTACAGAGGGTGGAGGTGGAGTTACAGGGGGTGGAGGTGGAGTTACAGGGGGTGGAGGTAGAGTTACAGGGGGTGGAGGTGGAGTTACAGGGGGTGGAGGTGGAGTTTCAGGGGGTGGAGGTGGAGTTACAGTGGGTGGAGGTGGAGTTACAGGGGTGGAGGTGGAGTTACAGGGGGTGGAGGTGGAGTTACAGGGGTTGGAGGTGGAGTTACAGAGGGTGGAGGTGGAGTTACAGGGGGTGGAGGTGGAGTTACAGGGGGTGGAGGTGGAGTTACAGGAGGTGGAGGTGGAGTTACAGGGGGTGGAGGTGGAGTTACAGAGGGTGGAGGTGGAGTTACAGGGGGTGGAGGTGGAGTTACAGGGGGTGGAGGTGGAGTTACAGGGGGTGGAGGTGGAGTTACAGGGAGTGGAGGTGGAGTTACAGGGGGTGGAGGTGGAGTTACAGGGGGTGGAGGTGGAGTTACAGGAGGTGGAGGTGGAGTTACAGGGGGTGGAGGTGGAGTTACAGGAGGTGGAGTTACAGGGGGTGGAGTTACAGGGCGTGGAGGTGGAGTTACCGGGGGTGGAGGTGGAGTTACAGTGGGTGGAGGTGGAGTTACAGGGGGTGGAGGTGGAGTTACAGGGGGTGGAGGTGGAGTTACAGGGGGTGGAGGTGGAGTTACAGGGGTTGGAGGTGGAGTTACAGGGGGTGGAGGTGGAGTTACAGAGGGTGGAGGTGGAGTTACAGGGGGTGGAGGTGGAGTTACAGGGGGTGGAGGTGGAGTTACAGGGGGTGGAGGTGGAGTTACAGAGGGTGGAGGTGGAGTTACAGGGGTGGAACTGGAGTTACAGAGGGTGGAGGTGGAGTTACAGGGGGTGGAGCTGGAGTTACAGGGGGTGGAGGTGGAGTTACAGCGGGTGGAGGTGGAGTTACAGGGGGTGGAGGTGGAGTTACAGGGGGTGGAGGTGGAGTTACAGAGGGTGGAGGTGGAGTTACAGGGGGTGGAGGTGAAGTTACAGGGGGTGGAGGTGGAGTTACAGGGGGGGGAGGTGGTGTTACAGGGGTGGAACTGGAGTTACAGAGGGTGGAGGTGGAGTTACAGGGGGTGGAGGTGGAGTTACAGGGGGTGGAGGTGGAGTTACAGTGGGTGGAGGTGGAGTTACAGGGGATGGAGGTGGAGTTACAGGGGGTGGAGGTGGAGTTACAGGGGGTGGAGGTTGAGTTACAGGGGGTGGAGGTGGAGTTACAGGGGGTGGAGGTGGAGTTACAGGGGGTGGAGGTGGAGTTACAGGGGGTGGAGGTGGAGTTACAGGGGGTGGAGGTGGAGTTATAGAGGGTGGAGGTGGAGTTACAGGGGGTGGAGGTGGAGTTACAGGGGGTGGAGGTGGAGTTACAGGGGGTGGAGGTGAAGTTACAGGGGGTGGAGGTGGAGTTACAGGGGGTGGAGGTGGAGTTACAGGGGGTGGAGGTGGAGTTACAGGGGGTGGAGGTGGAGTTACAGGGGGTGGAGGTGGAGTTACAGGGGGTGGAGGTGGAGTTACAGGGGGTGGAGGTGGAGTTACAGGGGGTGGAGGTGGAGTTACAGGGGGTGGAGGTGGAGTTACAGGGAGTGGAAGTGGAGTTACAAGGGGTGGAGGTGGAGGTTCTTCCATTATGAAGAAAGTATACAACACAAACAACGATAAACAAGTAAAATAACGTGAAATACAAAATCTAAAAATAAGAAGGAGATAAAGAAGAAAGTAACAGAAGTAAATATAGGCAAGAGGAAGAGAAGATGGACGAACAAGAGGAGAAGAAAGAGGAGGAAGAAGAGGAGCAGAAGAGAAGGTACAAGGAAGCATTCTAGCGTAGACAGCCAGGGAAAATTAAAATAGAAATGTCTACCAAGAATGGAATGAGAAGTGAGAGAACAGCTGAGAGAAGTGGTGAGAGAACAGTTGAGAGTAGTGGTGAGAGAACAGCTGAGAGTAGTGGTGAGAGAACAGCTGAGAGTAGTTGGGAGAGAACAGCTGAGAGTAGTGGTGAGAGAACAGCTGAGAGTAGTTGGGAGAGAACAGCTGAGAGTAGTGGTGAGAGAACAGCTGAGAGTAGTGGTGAGAGAACAGCTGAGAGTAGTGGTGAGAGAACAGCTGAGAGAAGTGGTGAGAGAACAGCTGAGAGAAGTGGTGAGAGAACAGCTGAGAGAAGTTGGGAGAGAACAGCTGAGGGAAGTGGTGAGAGAACAGCTGAGAGAAGTGAGAGAACAGCTGAGAGAAGTGGTGAGAGAACAGCTGAGAGAAGTTGGGAGAGAACAGTTGAGAGAAGTTGGGAGAGAACAGCTGAGAGAAGTTTAGAGAACAGTTGAGAGAAGTTGAGAGAACAGTTGAGAGAAGTTGGGAGAGAACAGTTGAGAGAAGTTGGGAGAGAACAGTTGAGAGAAGTTGGGAGAGAACAGCTGAGAGAAGTTGGGAGAGAACAGTTGAGAGAAGTTGGGAGAGAACAGCTGAGAGAAGTTGGGAGAGAACAGTTGAGAGAAGTTGGGAGAGAACAGCTGAGAGAAGTTGGGAGAGAACAGTTGAGAGAAGTTGGGAGAGAACAGCTGAGAGAAGTTGGGAGAGAACAGTTGAGAGAAGTTGGGAGAGAACAGTTGAGAGAAGTGGTGAGAGAACAGCTGAGAGAAGTTGGGAGAGAACAGTTGAGAGAAGTGGTGAGAGAACAGCTGAGAGAAGTTGGGAGAGAACAGTTGAGAGAAGTGGTGAGAGAACAGCTGAGAGAAGTTGGGAGAGAACAGTTGAGAGAAGTGGTGAGAGAACAGCTGAGAGAAATGAGAGAACATCTGAGAGAAGTGGTGAGAGAACAGCTGAGAGAAGTGGTGAGAGAACAGCTGAGAGAAGTGGTGAGAGAACAGCTGAGAGAAGTGGTGAGAGAACAGCCGAGAGAAGTGGTGAAAGAACAGTTGAGAGAAGTGGTGAGAGAACAACTGGGAGAAATGAGAGAACAGCTGAGAAGTGGTGAGAGAACAGCTGAGAGAAGTGAGAGAACAGCTGAGAGAAGTTGGGAGAGAACAGTTGAGAGAAGTTGGGAGAGAACAGCCGAGAGAAGTGGTGAGAGAACAGCTGAGAGAAGTGGTGAGAGAACAGCTGAGAGAAGTGGTGAGAGAACAACTGGGAGAAGTGGTGAGAGAACAACTGGGAGAAGTGGTGAGAGAACAGCTGAGAGAAGTGGTGAGAGAACAGCTGAGAGAAGTTGGGAGAGAACAGCCGAGAGAAGTGGTGAGAGAACATCTGAGAGTAGTGGTGAGAGAACAGCTGAGAGAAGTGGTGAGAGAACAACTGGGAGAAGTGGTGAGAGAACAACTGGGAGAAGTGAGAGAACAGCTGAGAGAAGTGGTGAGAGAACAGCTGGAAGAAATGAGAGAACAGCTGAGAGAAGTGGTGAGAGAACAGCTGGAAGAAATGAGAGAACAGCTGAGAGAAGTGGTGAGAGAACAGCTGAGAGAAGTGGTGAGAGAACAGCTCGGAGAAATGAGAGAACAGCTGAGAGAAGTGGTGAGAGAACACCTGGGAGAAATGAGAGAACAGCTGAAGAGAAGTGGTGAGAGAACAGCTGGGAGAAATGAGAGAACAGCTGATAGAAGTGGTGAGAGAACAGCTGAGAGAAGTGGTGAGAGAACAGCTGGGAGAAATGAGAGAACAGCTGAGAGAAGTGGTGAGAGAACAGCTGAGAGACGTGGTGAGAGAACAGCTGAGAGTAGTGGTGAGAGACCAGCTGGGAGAAGCGGTGAGAGAACAGCTGGGAGAAGTGGTGAGAGAACAGCTGAGAGAAGTGGTGAGACAACAGCTGAGAGAAGTGGTGAGAGAACAGCTGAGAGTAGTGGTGAGAGAAGCGGTGAGAGAACAGCTGAGAGAAGTGGTGAGAGAACAGCTGAGAGAAGTGGTGAGAGAACAGCTGAGAGAAGTGGTGAGAGAACAGCTGAGAGTAGTGGTGAGAGAAGCGGTGAGAGAACAGCTGAGAGAAGTGGTGAGAGAACAGCTGAGAGAAGTTGGAGAGAACAGCTGAGAGAAGTTGGGAGAGAACAGCTGAGAGAAGTGGTGAGAGAACAGACGAGAGAAGTTGTGAGAGAACTGCTGAGAGAAGTTGGGAGAGAACAGCTGAGAGAAGTGGTGAGAGAACAACTGGGAGAAATGAGAGAACAGCTGAGAGAAGTGGTGAGAGAACAGCTGGAAGAAATGAGAAAACAGCTGAGAGAAGAGTTGAGAGAACAGCTGGGAGAAATGAGAGAACAGCTGAGAGAAGTGGTGAGAGAACAGCTGAGAGAAGTGGTGAGAGAACAGCTGAGAGAAGTGGTGAGAGAACAGCTGAGAGAAGTGAGAGAACAGCTGAGAGAAGTTGTGAGAGAACTGCTGAGAGAAGTTGGGAGAGAACAGCTGAGAGAAGTGGTGAGAGAACAACTGGGAGAAATGAGAGAACAGCTGAGAGAAGTGGTGAGAGAACAGCTGGAAGAAATGAGAAAACAGCTGAGAGAAGAGTTGAGAGAACAGCTGGGAGAAATGAGAGAACAGCTGAGAGAAGTGGTGAGAGAACAGCTGAGAGAAGTGGTGAGAGAACAGCTCGGAGAAATGAGAGAACAGCTGAGAGAAGTGGTGAGAGAACAGCTGGGAGAAATGAGAGAACAGCTGAGAGAAGTGGTGAGAGAACAGCTGGGAGAAATGAGAGAACAGCTGAGAGAAGTGGTGAGAGAACAGCTGAGAGAAGTGGTGAGAGAACAGCTGAGAGAAGTGGTGAGAAAACAGCTGAGAGAAGTGGTGAGAGAACAGCTGAGAGAAGTGGTGAGAGAACAGCTGAGAGAAGTGGTGAGAGAACAGCTGAGAGAAGTGGTGAGAGGTAGCTGAGAGAAGTGGTGAGAGAACAGCTGAGAGAAGTGGTGAGAGAACAGCCTAGAGAAGTGGTGAGAGAACAGCTGAAAGAAGTTGGGAGAGAACAGCTGAGAGAAGTGGTGAAAGAACAGCTGAGAGAAGTTGGGAGAGAACAGCTAGGAGAAGTGGTGAGAGAACAGCTGAGAGAAGTTGGGAGAGAACAGCTGAGGGGAGAGGGAGAGCAGAGAGAGAACAGAGGTAGAACAGGGAGAGAACAGAGGGAGAGCAGAGAGAGAACAGAAGTAGAACAGGGAGAGAACAGAGGTAGAACAGGGAGAGAACAGAGGTAGAACAGGGAGAGAATAGAGGGAGATCAGAGAGAGAACAGAGGTAGAACAGGGAGACAACAGAGGGAGAGCAGGGAGAGAACAGAGGTAGAACAGGGAGAGAACAGAGGTAGAACAGGGAGACAACAGAGGGAGAGCAGAGAGAGAACAGAGGTAGAACAGGGAGAGAACAGAGGGAGAACAGAGAGAGAACATAGGTAGAACAGGAAGAGAACAGAGGTAGAACAGGGAGACAACAGAGGGAGAGCAGAGAGAGAACAGAGGTAGAACAGGGAGAGAACAGAGGGAGAGCAGAGAGAGAACAGAGGTAGAACAGGGAGAGAACAGAGGTAGAACAGGGAGAGAACAGAGGTAGAACAGGGAGAGAATAGAGGGAGATCAGAGAGAGAACAGAGGTAGAACAGGGAGAGAACAGAGGTAGAACAGGGAGACAACAGAGGGAGAGCAGGGAGAGAACAGAGGTAGAACAGGGAGAGAACAGAGGTAGAACAGGGAGACAACAGAGGGAGAGCAGAGAGAGAACAGAGGTAGAACAGGGAGAGAACAGAGGTAGAACAGGGAGAGAACAGAGGTAGAACAGGGAGAAACAGAGGGAGAGCAGAGAGAGAACAGAGGTAGAACAGGGAGAGAACAGAGGGAGAACAGAGAGAGAACATAGGTAGAACAGGAAGAGAACAGAGGTAGAACAGGGAGAGAACAGAGGGAGAGCAGAGAGAGAACAGAGGTAGAACAGGGAGAGAACAGAGGTAGAACAGGGAGACAACAGAGGGAGAGCAGAGAGAGAACAGATGTAGAACAGGGAGACAACAGAGGGAGAGAAGAGAGAGAACAGATGTAGAATAGGGAGAGAACAGAGGTAGAACAGGGAGACAACAGAGGGAGAGCAGAGAGAGAACAGAGGTAGAACAGGGAGAGAACAGAGGGAGAGCAGAGAGAGAACAGAGGTAGAACAGGGAGAGAAGAGAGGGAGAGCAGAGAGAGAACAGAGGTAGAACAGGGAGAGAACAGAGGTAGAACAGGGAGAGAACAGAGGTAGAACAGGGAGAGAACAGAGGTAGAACAGGGAGAGAACAGAGGTAGAACAGGGAGAGAACAGAGGTAGAACAGGGAGAAAACAGAGGTAGAACAGGGAGAGAACAGAGGTAGAACAGGGAGAGAACAGAGGTAGAACAGGGAGAGAACAGAGGTAGAACAGGGAGAGAACAGAGGTAGAACAGGGAGAGAACAGAGGTAGAACAGGGAGAGAAGAGAGGGAGAGCAGAGAGAGAACAGAGGTAGAACAGGGAGAGAACAGAGGTAGAACAGGGAGAGAACAGAGGTAAAACAGGGAGAGAACAGAGGTAGAACAGGGAGAGAACAGAGGTAGAACAGGGAGAGAACAGAGGTAAAACAGGGAGAGAACAGAGGTAGAACAGGGAGAGAACAGAGGTAGAACAGGGAGAGAACAGAGGTAGAACAGGGAGAGAACAGAGGTTTGAACAGGGAGAGAACAGAGGTTTGAACAGGGATAGAACAGAGGTAGAACAGGGAGAGAACAGATGTAGAACAGGGAGAGAACAGAGGTAGAACAGGGAGAGAACAGAGGTTTGAACAGGGAGAGAACAGAGGTAGAACAGGGAGAGAACAGATGTAGAACAGGGAGAGAACAGAGGTAGAACAGGGAGAGAACAGAGGTAGAACAGGGAGAGAACAGAGGTAGAACAGGGAGAGAACAGAGGTTTGAACAGGGAGATAACAGAGGTAGAACAGGGAGAGAACAGATGTAGAACAGGGAGAGAACAGAGGTAGAACAGGGAGAGAACAGAGGTAGAACAGGGAGAGAACAGAGGTAGAACAAGGAGAGAACAGAGGTTTGAACAGGGAGATAACAGAGGTAGAACAGGGAGAGAACAGATGTAGAACAGGGAGAGAACAGAGGTAGAACAGGGAGAGAACAGATGTAGAACAGGGAGAGAAAAGAGGTAGAACAGGGAGAGAACAGAGGTTTGAACAGGGAGAGAACAGAGGTAGAACAGGGAGAGAACAGATGTAGAACAGGGAGAGAACAGAGGTAGAACAGGGAGAGAACAGAGGTTTGAACAGGGAGAGAACAGAGGTAGAACAGGGAGAGAACAGATGTAGAACAGGGAGAGAACAGAGGTAGAACAGGGAGAGAACAGAGGTTTGAACAGGGAGAGAACAGAGGTAGAACATGGAGAGAACAGATGTAGAACAGGGAGAGAACAGAGGTAGAACAGGGAGAGAACAGATGTAGAACAGGGAAAGAACAGAGGTTTGAACAGGGAGAGAACAGAGGTAGAACAGGGAGAGAACAGATGTAGAACAGGGAGAGAACAGAGGTAGAACAGGGAGAGAACAGAGGTTTGAACAGGGGGAGAACAGATGTAGAACAGGGAGAGAACAGATGTAGAACAGGGAGAGAACAGAGGTAGAACAGGGAGAGAACAGAGGTTTGAACAGGGAGAGAACAGAGGTAGAACAGGGAGAGAACAGATGTAGAACAGGGAGAGAACAGAGGTAGAACAGGGAGAGAACAGAGGTAGAACAGGGAGAGAACAGAGGTTTGAACAGGGAGAGAACAGAGGTAGAACAGGGAGAGAACAGATGTAGAACAGGGAGATAACAGAGGTAGAACAGGGAGAGAACAGAGGTAGAACAGGGAGAGAACAGAGGTTTGAACAGGGAGAGAACAGAGGTAGAACAGGGAGAGAACAGAGGTAGAACAGGGAGAGAACAGAGGTAGAACAGGGAGAAAACAGAGGTAGAACAGGGAGAGAACAGAGGTAGAACAGGGAGAGAACAGAGGTAGAACAGGGAGAGAACAGAGGTTTGAACAGGGAGAGAACAGAGGTAGAACAGGGAGAGAACAGATGTAGAACAGGGAGAGAACAGAGGTAGAACAGGGAGAGAACAGAGGTAGAACAGGGAGAGAACAGAGGTAGAACAGGGAGAGAACAGAGGTAGAACAGGGAGGGAACAGAGGTAGAACAGGGAGAGAACACACGAGAACAATCTCCATTTATGCTACGAAGCGGCAGTATGCAGATTTATGTAATATTGTAATTGAGCAGTTGTGACCTGAGCAGCTGTGACCTGCTTGTCTCCTGTAGTTGAGCAGCTGTGACCTGCTTGTCTCCTGTAGTTGAGCAGCTGTGACCTGCTTGTCTCCTGTAGTTGAGCAGCTGTGACCTGCTTGTCTCCTGTAGTTGAGCAGCTGTGACCTGCTTGTCTCCTGTAGTTGAGCAGCTGTGACCTGCTCGTCTCCTGTAGTTGAGCAGCTGTGACCTGCTTGTCTCCTGTAGTTGAGCAGCTGTGACCTGCTTGTCTCCTGTAGTTGAGCAGCTGTGACCTGCTTGTCTCCTGTAGTTGAGCAGCTGTGACCTGCTTGTCTCCTGTAGTTGAGCAACTGTGACCTGCTTGTCTCCTGTAGTTGAGCAGCTGTGACCTGCTTGTCTCCTGTAGTTGAGCAGCTGTGACCTGCTCGTCTCCTGTAGTTGAGCAGCTGTGACCTGCTCGTCTCCTGTAGTTGAGCAGCTGTGACCTGCTTGTCTCCTGTAGTTGAGCAGCTGTGACCTGCTTGTCTCCTGTAGTTGAGCAGCTGTGACCTGCTTGTCTCCTGTAGTTGAGCAACTGTGACCTGCTTGTCTCCTGTAGTTGAGCAGCTGTGACCTGCTTGTCTCCTGTAGTTGAGCAGCTGTGACCTGCTCGTCTCCTGTAGTTGAGCAGCTGTGACCTGCTCGTCTCCTGTAGTTGAGCAGCTGTGACCTGCTTGTCTCCTGTAGTTGAGCAGCTGTGACCTGCTTGTCTCCTGTAGTTGAGCAGCTGTGACCTGCTTGTCTCCTGTAGTTGAGCAGCTGTGACCTGCTTGTCTCCTGCAGTTGAGCAGCTGTGACCTGCTTGTCTCCTGTAGTTGAGCAGCTGTGACCTGCTCGTCTCCTGTAGTTGAGCAGCTGTGACCTGCTTGTCTCCTGTAGAACAGCTGTGACCTGCTTGTCTCCTGTAGTTGAGCAGCTGTGACCTGCTTGTCTCCTGCAGTTGAGCAGCTGTGACCTGCTTGTCTCCTGCAGTTGAGCAGCTGTGACCTGCTCGTCTCCTGTAGTTGAGCAGCTGTGACCTGCTCATCTCCTGTAGTTGAGCAGCTGTGACCTGCTCGTCTCCTGTAGTTGAGGACCTGTGACCTGCTCGTCTCCTGTAGTTGAGCAGCTGTGACCTGCTCGTCTCCTGTAGTTGAGCAGCTGTGACCTGCTCGTCTCCTGTAGTTGAGCAGCTGTGACCTGCTTGTCTCCTGTAGTTGAGCAGCTGTGACCTGCTTGTCTCCTGTAGTTGAGCAGCTGTGACCTGCTTGTCTCCTGTAGAACAGCTGTGACCTGCTCGTCTCCTGTAGTTGAGCAGCTGTGACCTGCTCATCTCCTGTAGTTGAGCAGCTGTGACCTGCTCGTCTCCTGTAGTTGAGGACCTGTGACCTGCTCGTCTCCTGTAGTTGAGCAGCTGTGACCTGCTCGTCTCCTGTAGTTGAGCAGCTGTGACCTGCTCGTCTCCTGTAGTTGAGCAGCTGTGACCTGCTTGTCTCCTGTAGTTGAGCAGCTGTGACCTGCTTGTCTCCTGTAGTTGAGCAGCTGTGACCTGCTCATCTCCTGTAGTTGAGCAGCTGTGACCTGCTCATCTCCTGTAGTTGAGCAGCTGTGACCTGCTCATCTCCTGTAGTTGAGCAGCTGTGACCTGCTCATCTCCTGTAGTTGAGCAGCTGTGACCTGCTCATCTCCTGTAGTTGAGCAGCTGTGACCTGCTCGTCTCCTGTAGTTGAGCAGCTGTGACCTGCTCGTCTCCTGTAGTTGAGCAGCTGTGACCTGCTCGTCTCCTGTAGTTGAGCAGCTGTGACCTGCTTGTCTCCTGTAGTTGAGCAGCTGTGACCTGCTTGTCTCCTGTAGTTGAGCAGCTGTGACCTGCTTGTCTCCTGTAGTTGAGCAGCTGTGACCTGCTTGTCTCCTGTAGTTGAGCAGCTGTGACCTGCTTGTCTCCTGCAGTTGAGCAGCTGTGACCTGCTTGTCTCCTGTAGTTGAGCAGCTGTGACCTGCTCGTCTCCTGTAGTTGAGCAGCTGTGACCTGCTTGTCTCCTGTAGAACAGCTGTGACCTGCTTGTCTCCTGTAGTTGAGCAGCTGTGACCTGCTTGTCTCCTGTAGTTGAGCAGCTGTGACCTGCTTGTCTCCTGCAGTTGAGCAGCTGTGACCTGCTTGTCTCCTGCAGTTGAGCAGCTGTGACCTGCTCGTCTCCTGTAGTTGAGCAGCTGTGACCTGCTCATCTCCTGTAGTTGAGCAGCTGTGACCTGCTCGTCTCCTGTAGTTGAGGACCTGTGACCTGCTCGTCTCCTGTAGTTGAGCAGCTGTGACCTGCTCGTCTCCTGTAGTTGAGCAGCTGTGACCTGCTCGTCTCCTGTAGTTGAGCAGCTGTGACCTGCTTGTCTCCTGTAGTTGAGCAGCTGTGACCTGCTTGTCTCCTGTAGTTGAGCAGCTGTGACCTGCTTGTCTCCTGCAGTTGAGCAGCTGTGACCTGCTTGTCTCCTGTAGTTGAGCAGCTGTGACCTGCTCGTCTCCTGTAGTTGAGCAGCTGTGACCTGCTTGTCTCCTGTAGAACAGCTGTGACCTGCTTGTCTCCTGTAGTTGAGCAGCTGTGACCTGCTTGTCTCCTGTAGTTGAGCAGCTGTGACCTGCTTGTCTCCTGCAGTTGAGCAGCTGTGACCTGCTTGTCTCCTGCAGTTGAGCAGCTGTGACCTGCTCGTCTCCTGTAGTTGAGCAGCTGTGACCTGCTCATCTCCTGTAGTTGAGCAGCTGTGACCTGCTCGTCTCCTGTAGTTGAGGACCTGTGACCTGCTCGTCTCCTGTAGTTGAGCAGCTGTGACCTGCTCGTCTCCTGTAGTTGAGCAGCTGTGACCTGCTCGTCTCCTGTAGTTGAGCAGCTGTGACCTGCTTGTCTCCTGTAGTTGAGCAGCTGTGACCTGCTTGTCTCCTGTAGTTGAGCAGCTGTGACCTGCTCATCTCCTGTAGTTGAGCAGCTGTGACCTGCTCATCTCCTGTAGTTGAGCAGCTGTGACCTGCTCATCTCCTGTAGTTGAGCAGCTGTGACCTGCTCATCTCCTGTAGTTGAGCAGCTGTGACCTGCTCATCTCCTGTAGTTGAGCACCTGTGACCTGCTCATCTCCTGTAGTTGAGCAGCTGTGACCTGCTCATCTCCTGTAGTTGAGCAGCTGTGACCTACTCATCTCCTGTAGTTGAGCAGCTATGACCTGCTCATCTCCTGTAGTTGAGCAGCTATGACCTGCTCATCTCCTGTAGTTGAGCAGCTGTGACCTGCTCGTCTCCTGACTTTCTCGGAATACTTGTTACATAAACAATCGAGATATTTCCTGATTTGCCAGGTAGTGGTAGTAGTTAGTAGTAGTAGTAGTAGTAGTGGTGGTGGTGGTAGTGGTAGTAGTAGTAGTTAGTAGTAGTAGTAGTGGTGGTGGTGGTGGTGGTAGTAGTAGTAGTAGTTAGCAGTAGTAGTGGTGGTGGTAGTGGGCGTAAGTAATGGTATACATGTATGGCATACATGTATGGTATACACTTATACATGTATGGTATACATGTACAACATTTGGGCACCTTTATTGTAGGCGTTTTGCCCTCCATTGCCTTTATCAATACAAATTCCAAGACATATACAAACGATGAAGTGATCATTCCCTTAGAGTTGGTGAAGAGGACTGTAGTCCTGAAGACTCTGGAGCACAAGCATGAAGACTGACTCATATATAGTTCTGCTGTCTTCCAATTATGTTCCCTGGATGGCGAAACATCTACAACAAAGATACCCAGATGTAACACATGGTGAGGATAGTGTTTCTAACACACGTACAGAGAGTAAGTCACAGGACTCACCCAGCCCTGACAGTGAAGGTCTCTGGTATATAACTACACATGACCAGGAACCTCCTGGTGGAGTGGGTGAGAATCGGTAGGTTCTCCTGCACCAGGATGAACGTCATGACAGAGTTGTTCTGCACTTCGCTCCCGCAGCGGTCGTGGTCGATTTTGAGGAGGTAGGTGGTCTTGGGGCTTTCCCTCACACCTTCCGTTCGGCACTCTGCTTCTTCGGTACCTTCCACGGAGATCTGATGGAAGGCAGGAAAGACAGTTAGTGTTTGTTTATACTGTGGGAACACCCGCAGTGTGTGGGGAGCTGGTTTCTTTTCTTTTTTTTTTTCATTTGATGGTATGATAGTGGGGACGAAAGCCGTGTTTCCTGCCACATTCTTCTACAGACGATGGACTGTTGACATAAATAATGAAATTAGTCAACGGGAACATGGTGAGTAGAGCGATTATGACAGGTTAAAATAAATCGTTGAAGAACACTCTCAGAGTGGCCTCTCTCTCTCTCTCTCTCTCTCTCTCTCTCTCTCTCTCTCTCTCTCTCTCTCTCTCTCTCTCTCTCTCTCTCTCTCTCTCTCTCTCTCTCTCACACACACACACACACACACATATACATAGCAAACATAATTTACGAGGCTAGTAATAACAGTAATGTGTGTCATGTCTTCAGAGAAATTTACAAGTCATGTCTTGGCCAAGATAGGTTAGATAAATACACGAGTGAGAGGGATTTGATTTGAGTGGGACTTGCACATGAGTTAACAGGGTTATCAAAAATTATTTCATGGGTAACACAGATAATAAATAGATTGAGCGTACATATATTTTTAGTGGGTTTGGGTTCGACTAGGACCTGCCAAATATGGGCCAGTAGGCCTGCTGCAGTGTCCCTCCTTATATTCTTATGATGCCAGGATCATTGTACCTCATAGGCACCTTCCCTCATGAACCAGAGTCAAGCTTTCAATAATTACGTGGAGGGGCTTTCCATATTGTGTAAAAAGTGGCAGAATTTACGTACTGGTCTCTGTTGTGATGTTACGAAGGAGCTGCCACCAGCGGCAGCCTCGAACTGATGATTTCATTAAATCTTCAAAGTTCTGATGCTAAGTTGCGCTTCCGTGTGAGACTCTTGTTCAACATTTGGGTATTTCTATTCTGTTATGGCGAATGATTTGTGAACTCCTTTTAATGACACAGGTGTGTGTTCCACACCACGCGAGTGTTCCACACCACACAGGTGTTCCACACCACACAGGTGTTCCACACCACACAGGTGTTTCACACGACACAGGTGTTCTATTAAAGATCCTGTATAATGTAACGAAATTATATGATATATGACATATTCCACTCCTCCATGACAGTGTTGACAATGAAAGTTAATAACTGAAAAGTATTAGCTCTTGGCTGGTATTTAAGCATCGCAGCTGAGACAGTTGTAGAAGAGATGTCCTCAGCTGAATCCCAGTCATCAAATGCAATATATATTTTTAATTCATATAGGGAATAAGTCAGGAAATTTTTGATAATCCACCATCAGTATCTCTGCTTTTAAAATCAGAGGGAAATGGGATTTTTTTTCCTGAGTTCTTTCGACTTTCGCATTTTTTTTCCTTTTGGAGTGACCTATTTTTTCACGCCTATCATATTTTCTTAATATATGCTTATAGAACGTGACTCCCAGCTGGGCTGAATTTTTTTGTATGTTGGTGTAGCGATTTTACCCCTGACTGATGTGACGATTAATTGAGAGGGATGTAGATGCAATATGAGTGTTGAGAGTGGGAGATACCACTCCTGGGTAAGTGAGACAGGCCTCTCCACTCCTGAGTAGGTGAGACAGGCCTCTCCACTCCTGGGTAAGTGAGACAGGCCTCTCCACTCCTGGGTAAGTGAGACAGGCCTCTCCACTCCTGGGTAAGTGAGACAGGCCTCTCCACTCCTGAGTAGGTGAGACAGACCTATCTACTCCTGGGTAAGTGAGACAGACCTCTCCACTCCTGAGTAGGTGAGACAGGCCTCTCCACTCCTGAGTAAGTGAGACAGGCCTCTCCACTCCTGAGTAGGTGAGACAGACCTATCTACTCCTGAGTAGGTGAGACAGACCTCTCCACTCCTGGGTAGGTGAGACAGACCTATCCACTCCTGGGTAGGTGAGACAGGCCTCTCCACTCCTGGGTAGGTGAGACAGACCTCTTCACTCCTGAGTAGGTGAGACAGGCCTCTCCACTCCTGGGTAGGTGAGACAGGCCTCTCCACTCCTGGGTAGGTGGGACAGACCTCTCCACTCCTGAGTAGGTGAGACAGGCCTCTCCACTCCTGAGTAGGTGGGACAGACTTCTCCACTCCTGGGTAGGTGAGACAGACCTCTTCACTCCTGAGTAGGTGAGACAGGTCTCTCCACTCCTGGGTAGGTGGGACAGACCTCTCCACTCCTGGGTAGGTGAGACAGACCTCTCCACTCCTGGGTAGGTGAGACAGACCTATCCACTCCTAGGTAGGTGAGACAGGCCTCTCCACTCCTGGGTAGGTGAGACAGGCCTCTCCACTCCTGGGTAGGTGAGACAGACCTCTCCATTCCTGGGTAGGTGAGACAGACCTCTCCACTCCTGGGTAGGTGAAACAGGCCTCTCCACTCCTCCTGGATAGGTGAGACGGTCCTCTCCACTTCTGCTGAAAGGTGAAATAAGCCTCAACACTTCTAAACTAGGTCGTACAAAGTTAGATGTCGATTACACTAGTCTGGACGACATCCGCAGCCACATCTCTCTCTCTCTCTCTCTCTCTCTCTCTCTCTCTCTCTCTCTCTCTCTCTCTCCTCTCTCTCTCTCTCTCGCTCTCTCTCTTACCCTAAGTATCGTCATCCACAGTTGTGATGAACCAGGTCACAGAACCTGGGTGACCTACCAGGTGAGAAAAACCAGGGTGACCCACCTTGCCTCCAAAGTAGGGTCCGGTCTCGACCTCAACAACGCTGGAGTTGGCCAAACACTGTGTTGCTCGCGCCGAGACTGTCAACAACACTCAGAATTACTCCCTGCGTTGTGTGTTGATAATTGCAGCGTTCAACGAGAGTTTGAACACTCTGTGGCATGTGTTGTACATTGTGATGTGTGTTGAACATTGTGTGACGTGTCGAACACTGTGTGACATGTGTTGCTCTTCATGTTACGTACGGAATAGCTTAGGTTGTACCTCTAAAGACCTGCCTTATATGAGCCAGTAGGCCTTCTGCAGTGTTGCTCGATTCTTATGTTCTTATGTTCTTAATAAAACTCGCATCACTGTGGCAGGAACAATTAACAATAAACCTACAAAGTAGAAGTGAAGACGACGACGCTTCGGGTGGTACTGTCATGATAAGAACATAAGAAAGGAGGATCACTGCAGTAGGCCTGTTGGCCCATACTCGGCAGGTCCTTTACAATGCATCCCACTAACAGAGTCGTCAGTTGATAAGTGAGATTCATTTGCAACACTGGGAATCTTTATTGATGATTCGTTTTGCCGGCGCTGCAGGCGCCATCAGTCGAATATAAAGGCGAATCAGAATCTCTGCATTTGACTGGAGAAATCTACAAGCGAAACGTATCGTCGATAAAGATTCATAGTTCTTATGGGTGGACGTGAATTAGACCTGACTGGCTTGAGCCAGTATGTAACTTGGACCTGCCTAGCATGGCCATCAGTCGAATATAAAGGCGAATCAGAATCTCTGCATTTGACTGGAGAAACCTACAAGCGAAACGTATCGTCGATAAAGATTCATAGTTCTTATGGGTGGACGTGAGTTAGACCTGACTGGCTTGAGCCAGTATGTAACTTGGACCTGCCTAGCATGGCCCAGTTCTTACATGTCTCTAAGCAGCTTCATGGTATTGGATACCATTTATAGTACAGGAAGACCCCGTTTTACAGTGCTTCACTTTACGGCGTTTCACTAATACAGCAGTTTATAATTACACCCATTCGTCATTTACTCAGATTTCCTACAATTGAGATATTCACTACTCACTGTAAGCTAAGAATGAAAATATTTTGAGTAATGTGTGTACTGTATATGCATTTTTAGGCCTAGCTCTTTTGCTCACTTCATGTATGAAAAGAGTTATGGTTCACTTTACATCAGTAGCCCAGAACCTAACCTGCTGTATAAGTGGGACCCTCCTGTACAGCAGTAGCCGCGTAGCTCACCTGCTGTATAACCGGGGCCCCTCCTGTACAGCAGTATAACCGGGGCCCCTCCTGTACAGCAGTATAACCGGGGCCCCTCCTGTACAGTATAACCAGGGCCCCTCCTGTACAGCAGTATAACCGGGGCCCCTCCTGTACAGCAGTATAACCGGGGCCCCTCCTGTACAGCAGTATAACCGGGGCCCCTCCTGTACAGCAGTATAACCAGGGCCCCTCCTGTACAGCAGTATAACCGGGGTCCCTCCTGTACAGCAGTAGCTCACCTGCTGTATAACCGGGGCCCCTCCTGTACAGCGGTATAACCGGGGCCCCTCCTGTATAGCAGTATAACCGGGGCCCCTCCTGTACAGCAGTATAACCGAGGCCCCTCCTGTACAGCAGTATAACCGGGGCCCCTCCTGTACAGCAGTATAACCGGGGCCCCTCCTGTACAGCAGTATAACCGAGGCCCCTCCTGTACAGCAGTATAACCGGGGCCCCTCCTGTACAGCAGTATAACCGGGGCCCCTCCTGTACAGCAGTATAACCGGGGTCCCTCCTGTACAGCAGTATAACCGGGGCCCCTCCTGTACAGCAGTATAACCGGGGCCCCTCCTGTACAGCAGTATAACCGGGGTCCCTCCTGTACAGCAGTAGCTCACCTGCTGTATAACCGGGGCCCCTCCTGTACAGCAGTATAACCGGGGCCCCTCCTGTACAGCAGTATAACCGGGGTCCCTCCTGTACAGCAGTAGCTCACCTGCTGTATAACCGGGGCCCCTCCTGTACAGCAGTATAACCGGGGCCCCTCCTGTACAGCAGTATAACCGGGGCCCCTCCTGTACAGCAGTATAACCGGGGCCCCTACTGTACAGCGGTATAACCGGGGCCCCTCCTGTACAGCAGTATAACCGGGGCCCCTACTGTACAGCGGTATAACCGGGGCCCCTCCTGTACAGCAGTATAACCGGGGCCCCTCCTGTATAGCAGTATAACCGGGGCCCCTCCTGTACAGCAGTATAACCGGGGCCCCTACTGTACAGCGGTATAACCGGGGCCCCTCCTGTACAGCAGTATAACCGGGGCCCCTCCTGTATAGCAGTATAACCGGGGCCCCTCCTGTACAGCAGTATAACCGGGGCCCCTCCTGTACAGCAGTATAACCGGGGCCCCTCCTGTACAGCAGTATAACCGGGGCCCCTCCTGTACAGCAGTATAACCGGGGCCCCTCCTGTACAGCAGTATAACCAGGGCCCCTCCTGTACAGCAGTATAACCAGGGCCCCTCCTGTACAGCAGTATAACCAGGGCCCCTCCTGTATAGCAGTATAACCGGGGCCCCTCCTGTACAGCAGTATAACCAGGGCCCCTCCTGTATACTCGAGTCATGCTTACTAATGGTCCAGCAGGCCCGAAACGTCTCTTAAATATGACCTCCAGTTAGCAGCATAGTTTCGACCGGTACCTCACATATTTAAAGGATGAGATTTAATAAATTAGGCCATTATTCTAACAGTTTTTTTTTCCCAGGACGAGAGTGCCCATTCGTTTCAGAGATTTTAATCATCCTATGAAGTGGAAAAAAGTTAGATCCCGGTCTTCAGTGATCGAAAGAAATATATGTAAATTAGGGTGAAAAAAATCTGTTAATGTGAATAAATCTGTGAGTTAATGTGAATAAATCTGAGTTAATGTGAATAAATCTGTGCGTTAATGTGAATAAATCTGTGAGTTAATGTGAATAAATCTGTAAGTTAATGTGAATAAATCTGTGAGTTAATGTGAATAAATCTGAGTTAATGTGAATAAATCTGTGAGTTAATGTGAATAAATCTGAGAATGTGAATAAATCTGTGAGCTAATGTGAATAAATCTGTGAGTTAATGTGAATAAATCTGAATTAATGTGAATAAATCTGAGTTAATGTGAATAAATCTGTGCGTTAATGTGAATAAATCTGTGAGTTAATGTGAATAAATCTGTGAGTTAATGTGAATAAATCTGTGAGTTAATGTGAATAAATCTGTAAGTTAATGTGAATAAATCTGTAAGTTAATGTGAATAAATCTGTGACTTAATGTGAATAAATCTGAGTTAATGTGAATAAATCTGTGAGAATGTGAATAAATCTGTTAGTTAATGTGAATAAATCTGTGAGTTAATGTGAACCAATATGTGAGTTAATGTACATATACTTGTAGAAATAATTATCATCATCATCATCATCTGTGAGTTAAAGTGAATAAATCTGTGAGTTAATGTGAATAAATCTGCTAGTTAATGTGAATAAATCTGCGAGTTAATGTGAATAAATCTGCTAGTTAATGTGAATAAATCTGCGAGTTAATGTAAATAAATCTGAGTAACTTTGAATAAATAAAAGTTAATGTGAATAAATCTGCGAATGAATATGAATAAATTAAACCTACTGCGAATAAATCTGAGTTGTAAACAAATAAAACTTTAGGTAAATAAATTTGCGAATTAATGTAAACAAAATTTAAAGTAAATAAATCTGAGTTAATGCGAATAAATCTGCAAATTAATGTGAATAAATCTGAGTTAAAATGAATAAATCTGGCACTTTGATGAGGCAATTTTGGAATAACACCTGACGAGTTCGTTAACTTCTCTATAACAACACCTGACGAGTTCGTTAACGTCTCTATAACAACACCTGACGAGTTCGTTAACGTCTCTATAACAACACCTGACGAGTTCGTTAACTTCTCTATAACAACACCTGACGAGTTCGTTAACGTCTCTATAACAACACCTGACGAGTTCGTTAACGTCTCTATAACAACACCTGACGAGTTCGTTAACGTCTCTATAACAACACCTGACGAGTTCGTTAACTTCTCTATAACAACACCTGACGAGTTCGTTAACGTCTCTATAACAACACCTGACGAGTTCGTTAACTTCTCTATAACAACACCTGACGAGTTCGTTAACGTCTCTATAACAACACCTGACGAGTTCGTTAACTTCTCTATAACAACACCTGACGAGTTCGTTAACTTCTCTATAACAACACCTGACGAGTTCGTTAACGTCTCTATAACAACACCTGACGAGTTCGTTAACCTCTCTATAACAACACCTGACGAGTTCGTTAACGTCTCTATAACAACACCTGACGAGTTCGTTAACTTCTCTATAACAACACCTGACGAGTTCGTTAACTTCTCTATAACAACACCTGACGAGTTCGTTAACTTCTCTATAACAACACCTGACGAGTTCGTTAACTTCTCTATAACAACACCTGACGAGTTCGTTAACTTCTCTATAACAACACCTGACGAGTTCGTTAACGTCTCTATAACACCTGACGAGTTCGTTAACGTCTCTATAACAACACCTGACGAGTTCGTTAACTTCTCTATAACAACACCTGACGAGTTCGTTAACTTCTCTATAACAACACCTGACGAGTTCGTTAACGTCTCTATAACAACACCTGACGAGTTCGTTAACGTCTCTATAACAACACCTGACGAGTTCGTTAACGTCTCTATAACAACACCTGACGAGTTCGTTAACTTCTCTATAACAACACCTGACGAGTTCGTTAACTTCTCTATAACAACACCTGACGAGTTCGTTAACTTCTCTATAACAACACCTGACGAGTTCGTTAACGTCTCTATAACACCTGACGAGTTCGTTAACGTCTCTATAACAACACCTGACGAGTTCGTTAACTTCTCTATAACAACACCTGACGAGTTCGTTAACGTCTCTATAACAACACCTGACGAGTTCGTTAACTTCTCTATAACAACACCTGACGAGTTCGTTAACGTCTCTATAACACCTGACGAGTTCGTTAACGTCTCTATAACAACACCTGACGAGTTCGTTAACTTCTCTATAACAACACCTGACGAGTTCGTTAACTTCTCTATAACAACACCTGACGACTTCGTTAACGTCTCTATAACAACACCTGACGAGTTCGTTAACTTCTCTATAACAACACCTGACGAGTTCGTTAACGTCTCTATAACAACACCTGACGAGTTCGTTAACGTCTCTATAACATTACCTGACGAGTTCGTTAACGTCTCTATAACAACACCTGACGAGTTCGTTAACGTCTCTATAACATCACCTGACGAGTTCGTTAACCTCTCTATAACAACATCTGACGAGTTCGTTAACCTCTCTATACTGTCTCGTGACGGTGTTCTGTGCAGTGTTTGTTTGTAAATTCAACTGGGGGGGGGGGGGAGATGCGCCCAAATTTATATGTTATGTGCTATTTTTTTTTTTTTTTGGCGTATTGTTCAGTTTTGAATGCGCCTTTGTATTGTATTGGCAAAAATTATTTAGTTTTGAACGCACTTTTTCAATTTTATTTACAAAAATCTATTCATTTTTTAATGTACTTTTTTTTAACTTTATTTACAAATAAAATATTCAGTTTTTTAATTTACTTTTTTAACTGTATTTACAAAATCTGTTCAACGTTTTCAATTATATTTAGAAAAAATCTGTATAGTGGAGCCGGGCCATAACAAAATATTCCATCCACCAGTTTTGGGATAAATTAAGTCTAGTGGACGTATTTTGAAGATGTACTCACATCCCTTGGTTCTGATGGCTAGTTCCTGGCCCAGGTGGGTGGGCGTGGGCGTGTCAAGCACGGGCGTGACCTCCAGTGTATAGTTAGTAGCCATTCTCAGCCCCCTAACCACCACCTCGTACCTGTGTTCCTTCTCAGGTGATCCTCCCAGCTTCCTGCCAGCTCGTTCCTCCAGTATCTGCCGGATACAGGTGTGTCAGGTGGACGTCCAGTGGCTACACAATGTATACTAACTTATAACCCTAATTTATAAAGGGGTAAGCCAGCGGAAGGCCTCGGTCAGATGACCAGAAGCTCCAGCTGTGGGTTATTATATGACTAAGACCCTCGTCAGGAAATACTTGTCCTATTTCCTGACGAATCTTATCTAACCTAACGTACGTTCGTACCTGGTGTATTACAGTAATGGCCTGTGTTTGTACCTGGTATAACAACACCCTGGGAAGGTTCCTGCTGGCTCACCTGCGTCTTGCAGCGGTACCTGCCCCAGGGTTGATCCTCACAGTAGGCCACCACGAAGTGACGCAGCTGGTGTACGTCTGCTGAGTACTTCCAGTGGAGACGTACTGACCGGAAGTCTGCTTCTCCCTCCAGCTCGTCCACGTCTGCGGCAAGAACACGAACTAGCAGTTACTTCCACTGGAACAAGAACTAGCAGTTACTTCCACTGGAACAAGAACTAGCAGTTACTTCCACTGGAACACGAACTAGCAGTTTTTTCCACTGGAACACGAACTAGCAGTTACTTCCACTGGAACAAGAACTAGCAGTTACTTCCACTGAAACAAGAACTAGCAGTTACTTCCACTGGAACACGAACTAGCAGTTTTTTTCCACTGGAACACGAACTAGCAGTTATTTCCACTGGAACACGAACTAGCAGTTACTTCCACTGGAACGCGAACTAGCAGTTACTTCCACTGGAACACGAACTAGCAGTTACTTCCACTGGAACAAGAACTAGCAGTTTTTTCCACTGGAACACGAACTAGCAGTTACTTCCACTGGAACAAGAACTAGCAGTTACTTCCACTGAAACAAGAACTAGCAGTTACTTCCACTGGAACACGAACTAGCAGTTTTTTTCCACTGGAACACGAACTAGCAGTTATTTCCACTGGAACACGAACTAGCAGTTACTTCCACTGGAACGCGAACTAGCAGTTACTTCCACTGGAACACGAACTAGCAGTTACTTCCACTGGAACAAGAACTAGCAGTTTTTTCCACTGGAACACGAACTAGCAGTTACTTCCACTGGAACAAGAACTAGCAGTTACTTCCACTGAAACAAGAACTAGCAGTTACTTCCACTGGAACACGAACTAGCAGTTTTTTTCCACTGGAACACGAACTAGCAGTTATTTCCACTGGAACACGAACTAGCAGTTACTTCCACTGGAACGCGAACTAGCAGTTACTTCCACTGGAACACGAACTAGCAGTTACTTCCACTGGAACAAGAACTAGCAGTTTTTTCCACTGGAACACGAACTAGCAGTTACTTCCACTGGAACAAGAACTAGCAGTTACTTCCACTGGAACAAGAACTAGCAGTTACTTCCACTGAAACAAGAACTAGCAGTTACTTCCACTGGAACACGAACTAGCAGTTTTTTTCCACTGGAACACGAACTAGCAGTTATTTCCACTGGAACACGAACTAGCAGTTACTTCCACTGGAACGCGAACTAGCAGTTACTTCCACTGGAACACGAACTAGCAGTTACTTCCACTGGAACAAGAACTAGCAGTTACTTCCACTGGAACAAGAACTAGCAGTTACTTCCACTGGAACACGAACTAGCAGTTTTTTCCACTGGAACACGAACTAGCGGTTATTTCCACTGGAACACGAACTAGCAGTTACTTCCACTGGAACAAGAACTAGCAGTTACTTCCACTGGAACACGAACTAGCAGTTTTTTCCACTGGAACACGAACTAGCAGTTTTTTCCACTGGAAGACGAACTAGCAGTTATTTCCACTGGAACGCGAACTAGCAGTTACTTCCACTGGAACAAGAACTAGCAGTTACTTCCACTGGAACAAGAACTAGCAGTTTTTTCCACTGGAACACGAACTAGCAGTTTTTTCCACTGGAACACGAACTAGCAGTTATTTCCACTGGAACACGAACTAGCAGTTACTTCCACTGGAACGCGAACTAGCAGTTACTTCCACTGGAACAAGAACTAGCAGTTATTTCCACTGGAACAAGAACTAGCAGCTACTTCCACTGGAACGCGAACTAGCAGTTACTTCCACTGGAACAAGAACTAGCAGTTACTTCCAATGGAACAAGAACTAGCAGTTACTTCCACTGGAACAAGAACTAGCAGCTACTTCCACTGGAACAAGAACTAGCAGTTACTTCCACTGGAACAAGAACTAGCAGTTACTTCCAATGGAACAAGAACTAGCAGTTACTTCCACTGGAACACGAACTAGCAGTTTTTTCCACTGGAACACGAACTAGCAGTTATTTCCACTGGAACACGAACTAGCAGTTATTTCCACTGGAACACGAACTAGCAGTTACTTCCACTGGAACGCGAACTAGCAGTTACTTCCACTGGAACAAGAACTAGCAGTTACTTCCACTGGAACACGAACTAGCAGTTACTTCCACTGGAACACGAGCTAGCAGTTACTTCCACTGGAACACGAACTAGCAGTTACTTCCACTGGAACACGAGCTAGCAGTTATTTCCACTGGAACACGAACTAGCAGTTACTTCCACTGGAACACGAACTAGCAGTTACTTCCACTGGAACAAAAACTAGCAGTTACTTCCACTGGAACAAGAACTCGCAGTTACTTCCACTGGAACAAGAACTCGCAGTTACTTCCACTGGAACACGAGCTAGCAGTTACTTCCACTGAAACAAGAACTAGCAGTTTCTTCCACTGGAACAAGAACTAGCAGTTCCACTGGAACAAGAACTAGCAGTTCCACTGGAACAAGAACTAGCAGTTACTTCCACTGGAACAAGAACTCGCAGTTACTTCCACTGGAACACGAACTAGCAGTTACTTCCATTGGAACAAGAACTAGCAATTACTTCCACCGGAACAAGAACTAGCAGTTACTTCCACTGGAACACGAACTAGCAGTTACTTCCACTGAAACAAGAACTAGCAGTTCCACTGGAACAAGAACTAGCAGTTAAACTGGAACAAGAACTAGCAGTTACTTCCACTGGAACAAGAACTAGCAGTTCCACTGGAACAAGAACTAGCAGTTCCACTGGAACAAGAACTAGCAGTTACTTCCACTGGAAAACGAACTAGCAGTTACTTCCACTGAAACATGAACTAGCAGTTACTTCCACTGGAACAAGAACTAGCAGTTACTTCCACTGGAACACGAACTAGCAGTTACTTCCACTGGAACAAGAACTAGCAGTTACTTCCACTGGAACAAGAACTAGCAGTTACTTCCACTGGAACAAGAACTAGCAGTTACTCCCACTGGAACAAGAACTAGCAGTTACTTCCACTGGAACAAGAACTAGCAGTTACTCCCACTGGAACAAGAACTAGCAGTTACTCCCACTGGAACAAGAACTAGCAGTTACTTCCACTGGAACAAGAACTAGCAGTTACTTCCACTGGAACAAGAACTAGCAGTTACTTCCACTGGAACAAGAACTAGCAGTTACTTCCACTGGAACAAGAACTAGCAGTTACTTCCACTGGAACAAGAACTAGCAGTTACTTCCACTGGAACAAGAACTAGCAGTTACTTCCACTGGAACAAGAACTAGCAGTTACTCCCACTGGAACAAGAACTAGCAGTTACTTCCACTGGAACAAGAACTAGCAGTTACTTCCACTGGAACAAGAACTAGCAGTTACTTCCACTGGAACAAGAACTAGCAGTTACTTCCACTGGAACAAGAACTAGCAGTTACTTCCACTGGAACACGAACTAGCAGTTACTTCCACTGGAACAAGAACTAGCAGTTACTTCCACTGGAACAAGAACTAGCAGTTACTTCCACTGGAACAAGAACTAGCAATTACTTCCACCGGAACAAGAACTAGCAGTTACTTCCACTGGAACACGAACTAGCAGTTACTTCCACTGAAACAAGAACTAGCAGTTACTTCCACTGGAACAAGAACTAGCAGTTACTTCCACTGGAACAAGAACTAGCAGTTACTTCCACTGGAACACGAACTAGCAGTTACTTCCACTGGAACAAGAACTAGCAGTTACTTCCACTGGAACAAGAACTAGCAGTTACTTCCACTGGAACAAGAACTAGTAGTTACTCCCACTGGAACAAGAACTAGCAGTTACTTCCACTGGAACAAGAACTAGCAGTTACTCCCACTGGAACAAGAACTAGCAGTTACTTCCACTGGAACAAGAACTAGCAGTTACTTCCACTGGAACAAGAACTAGCAGTTACTTCCACTGGAACAAGAACTAGCAGTTACTTCCACTGGAACAAGAACTAGCAGTTACTTTCACTGGAACAAGAACTAGCAGTTACTTCCACTGGAACAAGAACTAGCAGTTACTTCCACTGGAACAAGAACTAGCAGTTACTTCCACTGGAACAAGAACTAGCAGTTACTTCCACTGGAACAAGAACTAGCAGTTACTTCCACTGGAACAAGAACTAGCAGTTACTTCCACTGGAACAAGAACTGTTACTCCTGATTGAAACTAGAAAATTCCCATTCCACAACCTCCACACCTGTCACACTCCACCTCCACAACCTCCACACCTGCCACACTCCACCTCCACAACCTCCACACCTGCCACACTCCACCTCCACAACCTCCACACCTGTCACACTCCACCTCCACAACCTCCACACCTGCCACACTCCGCCTCCACAACCTCCACACCTGCCACACTCCACCTCCACAACCTCCACACCTGCCACACTCCACCTCCACAACCTCCACACCTGCCACACTCCACCTCCACAACCTCCACACCTGCCACACTCCGCCTCCACAACCTCCACACCTGCCACACTCCACCTCCACAACCTCCACACCTGCCACACTCCGCCTCCACAACCTCCACACCTGCCACACTCCACCTCCACAACCTCCACACCTGCCACACTCCACCTCCACAACCTCCACACATGCCACACTCCACCTCCACAACCTCTGCACCTGCCACACTCCACCTCCACACCCTCCACACCTGCCACACTCCACCTCCACAACCTCCACACCTGCCACACTCCACCTCCACAACCTCCACACCTGCCACACTCCACCTCCACAACCTCCACACCTGCCACACTCCGCCTCCACAACCTCCACACCTGCCACACTCCACCTCCACAACCTCCACACCTGCCACACTCCACCTCCACAACCTCCACACATGCCACACTCCACCTCCACAACCTCCACACCTGCCACACTCCACCTCCACAACCTCCACGCCTGCCACACTCCACCTCCACACCCTCCACACCTGCCACACTCCGCCTCCACAACCTCCACACCTGCCACACTCCACCTCCACAACCTCCACACCTGCCACACTCTACCTCCACAACCTCTGCACCTGCCACACTCCATCTCCACACCCTCCAATCCTGCCACACTCCACCTCCACAACCTCTACACCTGCCACACTCCACCTCCACAACCTCCACACCTGCCACACTCCACCTCCACAACCTCCACACCTGCCACACCCCACCTCCACAACCTCCACACCTGCCACACTCCACCTCCACACCCTCCACACCTGCCACACTCCGCCTCCACAACCTCCACACCTGCCACACTCCACCTCCACAACCTCCACACCTGCCACACTCCACCTCCACAACCTCCACACCTGCCACACTCCACCTCCACAACCTCCACACCTGCCACACTCCACCTCCACAACCTCCACACCTGCCACACTCCACCTCCACAACCTCCACACCTGCCACACTCCACCTCCACAACCTCTGCACCTGCCACACTCCACCTCCACACCCTCCACACCTGCCACACTCCACCTCCACAACCTCCACACCTGCCACACTCCACCTCCACACCCTCCACACCTGCCACACTCCACCTCCACAACCTCCACACCTGCCACACTCCACCTCCACACCATCCACACCTGCCACACTCCACCTCCACAACCTCCACACCTGCCACACTCCACCTCCACAACCTCTGCACCTGCCACACTCCACCTCCACACCCTCCACACCTGCCACACTCCATCTCCACAACCTCCACACCTGCCACACTCCACCTCCACAACCTCCACACCTGCCACACTCCACCTCCACAACCTCTGCACCTGCCACACTCCACCTCCACACCCTCCACACCTGCCACACTCCGCCTCCACAACCTCCACACCTGCCACACTCCACCTCCACAACCTCTACATCTGCCACACTCCACCTCCACAACCTCCACACCTGCCACACTCCACCTCCACAACCTCCACACCTGCCACACTCCACCTCCACACCTGCCACACTCCACCTCCACAACCTCCACACCTGCCACACTCCACCTCCACACCTGCCACACTCCACCTCCACACCATCCACACCTGCCACACTCCACCTCCACACCCTCCACACCTGCCACACTCCACCTCCACACCCTCCACACATGCCACACTCCACCTCCACAACCTCCACACCTGCCACACTCCACCTCCACAACCTCCACACCTGCCACACTCCACCTCCACAACCTCCACACATGCCACACTCCACCTCCACACCCTCCACACATGCCACACTCCACCTCCACGACCTCCACACCTGCCACACTCCACCTCCACACCATCCACACCTGCCACACTCCACCTCCACACCCTCCACACATGCCACACTCCACCTTTACAACCTCCACACCTGCCACACTCCACCTCCACAACCTCCACACCTGCCACACTCCACCTCCACAACCTCCACACCTGCCACACTCCACCTCCACACCCTCCACACCTGCCACACTCCACCTCTACAACCTCCACACCTGCCACACTCCACCTCCACACCCTCCTCACCTGCCACACTCCACCTCCACACCATCCACACCTGCCACACTCCACCTCCACACCCTCCACACATGCCACACTCCACCTCCACAACCTCCACACCTGCCACACTCCACCTCCACAACCTCCACACCTGCCACACTCCACCTCCACAACCTCCACACCTGCCACACTCCACCTCCACAACCTCCACACCTGCCACACTCCACCTCCACAACCTCCACACCTGCCACACTCCACCTCCACACCCTCCTCACCTGCCACACTCCACCTCCACACCATCCACACCTGCCACACTCCACCTCCACACCCTCCACACATGCCACACTCCACCTCCACAACCTCCACGCCTGCCACACTCCACCTCCACAACCTCCACACCTGCCACACTCCACCTCCACAACCTCCACACCTGCCACACTCCACCTCCACAACCTCCACACCTGCCACACTCCACCTCCACAACCTCCACACATGCCACACTAAATATAACATAGTTTCTTATGCTCTGAACTTAATGCTTTAAGTTCATTAGGGCAGAAAATACGACTAACAAGCTGACACTGATGCGTAACACCCGGCGCCTGGCACCTGACGCCTGGCACCTGACGCCTGGCACCTGACGCCTGGCGCCTGGCACTTGTCACCTGACGCCTGGCACCTGACGCCTGGTGCCTGGCACCTGGCGCCTAGCACCTGGCGCCTGGCGCCTGGCACCCGGCGCCTGGCACCTGGCACCTGGCAGATAATGAGCGCTAAATTGTTGACACTTAAAACTTCAATATGAGATGATTTGAAAGATTAAAATGAAAAGTTAGAAGAGTTAATTATGGGGCGTCTTGCATGGAGGAGATGGTGGAGATAATGGTGGAGATAATGGTGGAGACAGTGGAGAAGATGGAGGAGAAGGAGAAGAATGCAGAGGAGATGGTTTACGAGTAGTAGTAGTAGCAGTAGCAGTAGTAGTAGTAGTAGTAGTAGTAGCAGTAGTAGTAGTAGTAGTAGTAGTAGTAGTAGTAGTAGTAGCAGTAGTAGTTACCTGGCGAGCCTACAACAGAGTGTAGCAGCAGTAACAGTCCCAGTATGGTCATCTTTGACACCTGAAACAGAGATAACCGCTGTAATATTCGTGATTACTGTTATTTCTGACAAGTCTGTGTCGAGGCCTCTACTGTGGCAACCAAACTTACATACTGGTTGCCTGGCCCACCAGCAGGCTGTTGCTGCTAGCAGACCGCTGGCCTGCATGACCATTACAACCTACTTGACCAACCACTCTGATCAATCAGATAGCAATAGTAACCTTAATCATATCTCCCTAAGATATATTCCAGTCTATGGTCATATATACAACATAAAGATTTGGTCATATATACGACATAAGAATAACATGGTCATGTATAAAACATAAGAATGATATAGTCAGTGTTCAGTGGTCAGTCGTCACGTGAGGTCACAGACCCTGAGCTGCTTGGGGATTAGCGTGGACGGTTACAAAGCATGGCTTGCTTCTACAGTGTTTTAAAAGCTGAGGTTGGAGAGTTGAAGGAGGAGGTCTTGCTTCTCCAGGAGGAGATTAGGAGGCTGAAGGTCCACCTCAATGGGCCTGGGAGAGAGTGTGAGGTGGTTGGAGATGTGGGGAATGAGGCTTCTAGCAGTGAGGTGCAGTCTGTCTCTCACTGTGAGGAGGCTGTTGGTGGGGTGGTAGCAACGGCTACCAGCAGTGAGGTGCAGCCCAGCACCTGCTACAAGTGGCGAGTTGTTCACAGTAATGGGAGGCGCATCAGAGTAAGGAAAGTTAAGAGTGCAGATCTGAAGGTAGGAAATCGCTTCTCTGTTCTCCAGGATGAATGTACTTCAGTGGCCAGTGAAGGTAAGGGTACTACTGCCCCTGCTAATGAAGGTAAGCGCATTCTTGTGGTTGGTGACTCTCAGGTAAGATATGTTGATCGTGCTTTTTGTAATAGGAATAAGAAGATGAGAGATAGAGTGTGCTTCCCTGGAGCTGGTGTTGGGGACATTGTCAACAGACTGGATAATATCATGTCAGGTAATGGGAACAAGCCCATTATCTGTCTCAGTGCTGGTGGAAATGATATTGGGAAGGGTAGGAGAGAAGAGCTGCTAGATAAGTACAGGTCAGCTATAGATTTCATTAAGTCTAAGGGAGGGATCCCAATCATATGTAGCATCTTGCCTAGAAGGGGAGTAGGAAATGAATGGTTGTCTAGGGCAATTGGTGTAAATTGCTGGCTAGACAGATACTGCAAGGAACTTGCAATCCCATTCATTGACAACTGGAACAACTTTTATGGCAAACATGATATGTATGCAAGGGATGGGGTTCATCTCTCTGGGGCAGGGGTGGTAGCACTTGCAGACTCGATTGAGAAGGCCATTGGTGAAATGCCTATGATTTTAAACTGATGGAAGATAGAGGTATGGGTGTGTGTGGGAAACAAGCAGGTTGCAACACTAGGGTTGGAAACAGTAAATGTATAAAAGGCATTCAGCATGAAGTTATAAATAAAGACAATAGAACAGGTCAGCAAACAAAGGGGGACAGCAGAGGGCAGCAAGGGACTAGCTCCCTTAAGGTTTACTATACTAATAGCAGGAGTGTTAGAAATAAGATAGATGAGCTAAGATTAATTGCAAGTGCAGGAAACATAGATATTATTGCTATAACAGAGACCTGGCTCAATCTGAAAGATAGAGAGATGCCCTCTGAATGTCACATACAAGGCTATAAATTATTCCACACTGACAGGGTCAACAGGAAAGGTGGTGGAGTAGCGATGTATGTCAGAGACAATTTAAATTGTTGTGTTAGACAAGATATTAAATTAGAAGCGTCAGCCACTGAATCTGTTTGGTTACAGCTTCTCGAGGGCCGAGAAAAACTAATTTTGGGTGTGATTTACAGGGCCCCAAATCTTGATAGGGAGTGCAGTAAACTTCTATGGGACGAAATTCGTAAGGCATCTACATACGAAAATGTTGTGCTAATGGGAGATTTCAACTATAGACAGATTGACTGGAGCAATTTGACAGGAAATTTAGAGTCGGGTGACTTTCTTGATACGATCCAGGATTGTTTTATAAAACAGTTTGTGACAGAGCCAACTAGGGGAAATAACCTCCTTGACTTGGTTCTTGCCAGTAGGGAAACACTAATTAATAATCTTGAGGTTAATGATGAGCTTGGGGAGAGTGATCACAAATCACTCAGTTTTAACATATCATGGAATTCCCCTAATAATGGCAATCAAGTCTCCGTCCCTGACTTTCGCTTGGCTGATTTCATAGGACTGAAAAATTACTTAGGTGGGCTGAACTGGAATGACCTGACTAGGGGTCAGGTAGGTGGTGATGGTTGCCGATATGATGCTTTCCAGGGCATAGTTCTAGCTGCTCAGTCAAATTATGTTCCAAATAGGGAAATCAGATCAAACAAAAATGATCCTAAATGGATGAACAATAGATTAAAATATCTGATTGGTCAAAAGAGAGGCATATATAGGCAAATCAAAAGAGGAGAGGGGCAATTAAGAAATCGATATATTCAGTTAAAGAGAGAAATAAAAAAGGGAATTAGAAAAGCAAATAGAGATTATGAGGTTAAAGTTGCAAGAGAATCGAAGACTAACCCAAAAGGATTCTTTCAGGTATACAGAAGTAAGATCAGGGACAAGATAGGCCCACTCAAAAGTTCCTCGGGTCAGCTCACTGACAGTGATAAGGAAATGTGTAGAATTTTTAACACATACTTCCTCTCAGTTTTTACACAGGAGGATACCAGCGATATTCCAGTAATGATAAATTATGTAGAACAGGACGATAATAAACTGTGCACTATTAGGGTCACAAGTGACATGGTCCTTAGGCAAATAGATAAATTAAAACCTAACAAATCCCCAGGCCCTGATGAACTGTATGCAAGGGTTCTAAAGGAATGTAAAGAGGAGCTTAGCACACCTTTGGCAAATCTTTTCAACATATCACTACAAACTGGCATGGTGCCAGATAAGTGGAAAATGGCAAATGTGATACCTATTTTCAAAACAGGTGACAGGTCCTTAGCTTCGAACTATAGACCAATAAGCCTAACCTCCATAGTGGGAAAATTTATGGAATCAATAATTGCCGAGGCAGTTCGTAGCCACCTTGAAAAGCATAAATTAATCAACGAATCTCAGCATGGTTTTACAAAGGGGCGTTCCTGCCTTACGAATTTATTAACTTTTTTCACTAAGGTATTTGAGGAGGTAGATCATGGTAATGAATATGATATTGTGTATATGGACTTCAGTAAGGCTTTTGACAGGGTCCCACATCAGAGACTATTGAGGAAAATTAAAGCACATGGAATAGGAGGAGAAATTTTTTCCTGGATAGAGGCATGGTTGACAAATAGGCAGCAGAGAGTTTGCATAAATGGGGAGAAATCAGAGTGGGGAAGCGTCACGAGCGGTGTTCCACAGGGGTCAGTGTTGGGCCCCCTGCTGTTCACAATCTACATAAACGACATAGATGAGGGCATAAAGAGCGACATCGGCAAGTTTGCCGATGACACCAAAATAGGCCGTCGAATTCATTCTGACGAGGACATTCGAGCACTCCAGGAAGATTTGAATAGACTGATGCAGTGGTCGGAGAAGTGGCAGATGCAGTTTAATATAGACAAATGCAAAGTTCTAAATGTTGGACAGGACAATAACCATGCCACATATAAACTAAATAATGTAGATCTTAATATTACGGATTGCGAAAAAGATTTAGGAGTTCTGGTTAGCAGTAATCTGAAACCAAGACAACAGTGCATAAGTGTTCGCAATAAAGCTAATAGAATCCTTGGCTTCATATCAAGAAGCATAAATAATAGGAGTCCTCAGGTTGTTCTTCAACTCTATACATCCTTGGTTAGGCCTCATTTAGATTATGCTGCACAGTTTTGGTCACCGTATTACAGAATGGATATAAATTCTCTGGAAAATGTACAAAGGAGGATGACAAAGATGATCCCATGTATCAGAAACCTTCCCTATGAGGATAGACTAAGGGCCCTGAAACTGCACTCTCTAGAAAGACGTAGAATTAGGGGGGATATGATTGAGGTTTATAAGTGGAAGACAGGAATAAATAAAGGGGATGTAAATAGTGTGCTGAAAATATCTAGCCTAGACAGGACTCGCAGCAATGGTTTTAAGTTGGAAAAATTCAGATTCAGGAGGGATATAGGAAAGTACTGGTTTGGTAATAGAGTTGTGGATGAGTGGAACAAACTCCCAAGTACAGTTATAGAGGCCAGAACGTTGTGTAGCTTTAAAAATAGGTTGGATAAATACATGAGTAGATGTGGGTGGGTGTGAGTTGGACCTGATAGCTTGTGCTAACAGGTCGGTTGCCGTGTTCCTCCCTTAAGTCAATGTGACCTGACCTGACTAGGTTGGGTGCATTGGCTTAAGCCGGTAGGGACTTGGACCTGCCTCGCATGGGCCAGTAGGCCTTCTGCAGTGTTCCTTCGTTCTTATGTTCTTATGTTCTTATGTTCTTATAAGGGCAGTATGGTTACAATGTTAGTCTTTTGTCAGATATAGTGGACCCCCGGTTAACGATATTTTTTCACTCCAGAAGTATGTTCAGGTGCCAGTACTGACCGAATTTGTTCCCATAAGAAATATTGTGAAGTAGATTAGTCCATTTCAGACCCCCAAACATACACGTACAAACGCACTTACATAAATACACTTACATAATTGGTCGCATTCGGAGGTAATCGTTATGCGGGGGTCCACTGTATTTAATACCTTCAGAATATTCAAAGTCTAATAATCTTCGAAACATTTACAGTAAACTTGTACACCACAGTAGTCGAGTGTCTCCCCCTGTCACCTTTCTTGAGTACTGGTGACATATTTGATATCTTCCAGTCATCTGCTACTTCACCGTTATAAGTGACTTGAAGGTTTGTGTGTGTGGCTTGAAGTGCTTCATCTCCTCTCTATATCTGTGGTGATATTCCGTCTGTTACCGAGGCCTTTGAAGATTGAGACACTTATGCAGCATATGGGAATCTTTATTCAGGAAACATCGACTCCAGGTTGAGAGACTGATTACCTCATACTCCTCCTCTCCTTACGCCTTCCTCTTTGTTTTGGACTGATGAAGCCACTGTGTGGCGAAACGTTTCCTGAATAAAGATTCCCATATGCTGCATAAGTGTCTCAATCTTCAACTTGTCGGTTTTTCAAACCATTCATCACAACCGAGGCCTTTGTTGAATTAAGTGCCATTAAGAGTACCCTCACCTTCTCACCTTTTTCTTCGGTTATAACAAAATTAATGACAAGACTGGAGAAGACAAGGAACTAGAGTAGGATGAAGGAGGATTTTGTGTGATCATTTCTGGAAATTCACTCGTGTCATCGTGTCGTGGACCCATTTCTCAATTTTACGAAGGATCAGAGTCGAGGCGACTTTGTAGTGTTTAAAGCGGGATTTCAAGAAACTGTGAGTTCCTTGAAGTCCCGCTTTATCTTGTAGGAGTATGTGTGTGTGTATTTCACGGTTCCTTCGAATAAATGGTCTTGAAGTTCTTATCCAGTCAGTGGTTGATAATCGGCAATGGGTGAGTAGTGGCTAATGGTCGGCTCAGCGCTGTCTCCATCTTCGTTATGTGTGGATGTATCGTATGTTGTTCGTGTTGTTGTGGGTTGCTAGCTGGGGGATGCTGCTGTTGTGGGTTCCTAGCTGGGGGGTGCTGCTGTTGTGGGTTCCTAGCTGGGGGATGATGCTGTTGTGGGTTCCTAGCTGGGGGTTGCTGCTGTTGTGGGTTCCTAGCTGGGGGTTGCTGCTGTTGTGGGTTCCTAGCTGGGGGATGCTGCTGTTGTGGGTTCCTAGCTGGGGGTTGCTGCTGTTGTGGGTTCCTAGCTGGGGGATGCTGCTGTTGTGGGTTCCTAGCTGGGGGTTGCTGCTGTTGTGGGTTCCTAGCTGGGGGTTGCTGCTGTTGTGGGTTCTTAGCTGGGGATGCTGCTGTTGTGGGTTCCTAGCTGGGGGTTGCTACTGTTGTGGGTTCCTAGCTGGAGGATGCTGCTGTTGTGGGTTCCTAGCTGGGGGATGCTGCTGTTGTGGGTTCCTAGCTGGGGCTTGCTGCTGTTGTGGGTTCCTAGCTGGGGGTTGCTGCTGTTGTGGGTTCCTAGCTGGGGGTTGCTGCTGTTGTGGGTTCCTAGCTGGGGGATGCTGCTGTTGTGGGTTCCTAGCTGGGGGTTGCTGCTGTTGTGGGTTCTTAGCTGGGGATGCTGCTGTTGTGGGTTCCTAGCTGGGGGTTGCTGCTGTTGTGGGTTCCTAGCTGGGGCTTGCTGCTGTTGTGGGTTCCTAGCTGGAGGTTGTTGTTGTAGGTTTATAGATGAAGGTTGTTAATTTGGGTTGCTAGTTAGTGCTTGCCTCTACTATTAGTGGAATTAATGTGGTCGATTGTAATTTAATTTTCGGGCATTACTTAAGCAAAACACTTCGTTGACTATCGTCCTGCAGAATCTTGCTTGACCTATAGTGTTGAGATGAACGCAGACTATGCTTATTAGTATAGTGAAAAGTGTGAAATCATGGAGAATTTTGACTTGATCCAAGTTACGGATCGAGTTTGGGCTTATTTTTTTCTTAGGGATATATTCTTGTTGTTGTCTTGAAGTTTGGATATTTCTGCATTGTTTGGGTTTCCGCTGTGTTAAGGTTTTTATTGCCTTCTTCTCTTTTTTCCTTGTTTATCAGGGTTTTCCTTACTGGGCAGTAAGTTACTAGACTCGGGTGGTCATGCTTGTGGTTCCAGTATGTTGGTGAGGCTTCTCGTGTACAGTCACTGACTGTCTGAACGTTAATGAAATTCAGTGCAGGTCATTGTATGAGGTAATGGAGAGTGTAGGTTACTGGTTGTTTCCTCCAATAATGATCTTTTTGCTCACTCTGTGCCAACACGGTGCTAGCGCCCCCTCCCACACGGTGCTAGCACCCTCTCCAACACGGTGCTAGCACCCCCGCCCACACGGTGCTAGCACCACCGCCCAAACGGTTCTCGTAGGCTCCTGTAATAGCTCACGTAGAGCAACATGTGTCTCTTCAACAAATCCAGTCATCTCATTAGCAGTGTTAGTAAATGAGAGTTCTTACCGGTTAATCCTACCATCCATCTGTGCCACTGGACCTTGCTAATACCAGGTTAATCCTACCTTCCATCTCTGCTACTGAACCTTACTAACACCAGGTTAATCCTACCTTCCGTCTCTGCTACTGGACCTTGCTAACACCAGGTTAATCCTACCTTCCGTCTCTGCTACTGGACCTTGCTAACACCAGGTTAATCCTACCTTCCGTTTCTACTACTGAACCTTACTAACACCAGGTTAATCCTACCTTCCGTCTCTGCTACTGGACCTTGCTAACACCAGGTTAATCCTACCTTCCGTCTCTACTACTTAACCTTACTAACACCAGGTTAATCCTACCTTCCGTCTCTGCTACTGGACCTTGCTAACACCAGGTTAATCCTACCTTCCGTCTCTACTACTGAACCTTACTAACACCAGGTTAATCCTACCTTCCGTCTCTGCTACTGGACCTTGCTAACACCAGGTTAATCCTACCTTCCGTCTCTACTACTGAACCTTACTAACACCAGGTTAATCCTACCTTCCGTCTCTGCTACTGGACCTTGCTAACACCAGGTTAATCCTACCTTCCGTCTCTGCTACTGAACCTTACTAACACCAGGTTAATCCTACCTTCCGTCTCTGCTACTGGACCTTGCTAACACCAGGTTAATCCTACCATCCATCTCTGCTACTGGACCTTGCTAATACCAGGTTAATCCTACCATCCATCTCTGCTACTGGACCTTGCTAACACCAGGTTAATCCTACCTTCCGTCTCTGCTACTGGACCTTGCTAATACCAGGTTAATCCTACCATCCATCTCTGCTACTGGACCTTGCTAATACCAGGTTAATCCTACTTTCCATCTCTGCTACTGGACCTTGCTAACACCAGGTTAATCCTACCTTCCATCTCTGCTACTGGACCTTGCTAACACCAGGTTAATCCTACCTTCCATCTCTGCTACTGGACCTTGCTAACACCAGGTTAATCCTACCTTCTATCTCTGCTACTGGACCTTGCTAACACCAGGTTAATCCTACCTTCCATCTCTGCTACTGGACCTTGCTAACACCAGGTTAATCCTACCTTCCATCTCTGCTACTGGACCTTGCTAATACCAGGTTAATCCTACCATCCATCTCTGCTACTGGACCTTGCTAATACCAGGTTAATCCTACCTTCCATCTCTGCTACTGGACCTTGCTAACACCAGGTTAATCCTACCATCCATCTCTGCTACTGGACCTTGCTAATACCAGGTTAATCCTACCATCCATCTCTGCTACTGGACCTTGCTAATACCAGGTTAATCCTACCTTCCATCTCTGCTACTGGACCTTGCTAACACCAGGTTAATCCTACCATCCATCTCTGGTACTGGACCTTGCTAATACCAGGTTAATCCTACCATCCATCTCTGCTACTGGACCTTGCTAACACCAGGTTAATCCTACCTTCCATCTCTGCTACTGGACCTTGCTAACACCAGGTTAATCCTACCATCCATCTCTGGTACTGGACCTTGCTAACACCAGGTTAATCCTACCATCCATCTCTGGTACTGGATCTTGCAAATACCAGGTTAATCCTACCATCCATCTCTGCTACTGAACCTTGCTAACACCAGGTTAATCCTACCTTCCATCTCTGCTACTGGACCTTGGTAACACCAGGTTAATCCTACCTTCCATCTCTGCTACTGAACCTTGCTAACACCAGGTTAATCCTACCTTCCATCTCTGCTACTGGACCTTGCTAACACCAGGTTAATCCTACCTTCCATCTCTGCTTCTGGACCTTGCTAACACCAGGTTAATTCTACCTTCCATCTCTGCTACTGAACCTTGCTAACACCAGGTTAATCCTACCTTCCATCTCTGCTACTGGACCTTGCTAACACCAGGTTAATCCTACCTTCCATCTCTGCTACTGGACCTTGCTAACACCAGGTTAATCCTACCTTCCATCTCTGCTACTGGACCTTGCTAACACCAGGTTAATCCTACCTTCCATCTCTGCTACTGGACCTTGCTAACACCAGGTTAATCCTACCTTCCATCTCTGCTACTGGACCTTGCTAACACCAGGTTAATCCTACCTTCCGTCTCTGCTACTGGACCTTATTAACACCAGGTTAATCCTATCTTCCATCTCTGCTACTGGACCTTACTAACACCAGGTTAATCCTACCTTCCATCTCTGCTACTGGACCTTGCTAACAACAGGTTAATCCTACCTTCCATCTCTGCTACTGGACCTTACTAACACCAGGTTAATCCTACCTTCCGTCTCTGCTACTGGACCTTGCTAACACCAGGTTAATCCTACCTTCCATCTCTGCTACTGAACCTTGCTAACACCAGGTTAATCCTACCTTCCATCTCTGCTACTGGACCTTGCTAACACCAGGTTAATCCTACCATCCATCTCTGCTACTGGACCTTGCTAATACCAGGTTAATCCTACCTTCCATCTCTGCTACTGGACCTTGCTAACACCAGGTTAATCCTACCTTCCATCTCTGCTACTGGACCTTGCTAATACCAGGTTAATCCTACCATCCATCTCTGCTACTGGACCTTGCTAATACCAGGTTAATCCTACCTTCCATCTCTGCTACTGGACCTTGCTAATACCAGGTTAATCCTACCATCCATCTCTGCTACTGGACCTTGCTAACACCAGGTTAATCCTACCATCCATCTCTGCTACTGGACCTTGCTAATACCAGGTTAATCCTACCATCCATCTCTGCTACTGGACCTTGCTAACACCAGGTTAATCCTACCTTCCATCTCTGCTACTGGACCTTGCTAACACCAGGTTAATCCTACCATCCATCTCTGCTACTGGACCTTGCTAATACCAGGTTAATCCTACCATCCATCTCTGCTACTGGACCTTGCTAACACCAGGTTAATCCTACCTTCCATCTCTGCTACTGGACCTTGCTAATACCAGGTTAATCCTAACTTCCATCTCTGCTACTGGACCTTGCTAACACCAGGTTAATCCTACCTTCCATCTCTGCTACTGGACCTTGCTAACACCAGGTTAATCCTACCTTCCATCTCTGCTACTGAACCTTGCTAACACCAGGTTAATCCTACCATCCATCTCTGCTACTGGACCTTGCTAATACCAGGTTAATCCTACCTTCCATCTCTGCTACTGGACCTTGCTAACACCAGGTTAATCCTACCATCCATCTCTGCTACTGGACCTTGCTAACACCAGGTTAATCCTACCTTCCATCTCTGCTACTGGACCTTGCTAACACCAGGTTAATCCTACCTTCCATCTCTGCTACTGGACCTTGCTAACACCAGGTTAATCCTACCTTCCATCTCTGCTACTGGACCTTGCTAATACCAGGTTAATCCTACCTTCCATCTCTGCTACTGGACCTTGCTAATACCAGGTTAATCCTACCTTCCATCTCTGCTACTGGACCTTGCTAACACCAGGTTAATCCTACCTTCCATCTCTGCTACTGAACCTTGCTAACACCAGGTTAATCCTACCTTCCATCTCTGCTACTGGACCTTGCTAATACCAGGTTAATCCTACCTTCCATCTCTGCTACTGGACCTTGCTAACACCAGGTTAATCCTACCATCCATCTCTGCTACTGGACCTTGCTAATACCAGGTTAATCCTAACTTCCATCTCTGCTACTGGACCTTGCTAACACCAGGTTAATCCTACCTTCCATCTCTGCTACTGGACCTTGCTAACACCAGGTTAATCCTACCTTCCATCTCTGCTACTGAACCTCGCTAACACCAGGTTAATCCTACCATCCATCTCTGCTACTGGACCTTGCTAATACCAAGTTAATCCTACCTTCCATCTCTGCTACTGGACCTTGCTAACACCAGGTTAATCCTACCATCCATCTCTGCTACTGGACCTTGCTAACACCAGGTTAATCCTACCTTCCATCTCTGCTACTGGACCTTGCTAACACCAGATTAATCCTACCTTCCATCTCTGCTACTGGACCTTGCTAACACCAGGTTAATCCTACCTTCCATCTCTGCTACTGAACCTCGCTAACACCAGGTTAATCCTACCATCCATCTCTGCTACTGGACCTTGCTAATACCAGGTTAATCCTACCTTCCATCTCTGCTACTGGACCTTGCTAATACCAGGTTAATCCTACCTTCCATCTCTGCTACTGGACCTTGCTAACACCAGGTTAATCCTACCTTCCATCTCTGCTACTGAACCTTGCTAACACCAGGTTAATCCTACCATCCATCTCTGCTACTGGACCTTGCTAATACCAGGTTAATCCTACCTTCCATCTCTGCTACTGGACCTTGCTAACACCAGGTTAATCCTACCTTCCATCTCTGCTACTGGACCTTGCTAACACCAGGTTAATCCTACCTTCCATCTCTGCTACTGGACCTTGCTAACACCAGGTTAATCCTACCTTCCATCTCTGCTACTGGACCTTGCTAACACCAGGTTAATCCTACCTTCAATCTCTGCTACTGGACCTTGCTAATACCAGGTTAATCCTACCTTCCATCTCTGCTACTGGACCTTGCTAACACCAGGTTAATCCTACCTTCCATCTCTGCTACTGGACCTTGCTAATACCAGGTTAATCCTACCTTCCATCTCTGCTACTGGACCTTGCTAACACCAGGTTAATCCTACCTTCCATCTCTGCTACTGGACCTTGCTAATACCAGGTTAATCCTAACTTCCATCTCTGCTACTGGACCTTGCTAACACCAGGTTAATCCTACCATCCATCTCTGCTACTGGACCTTGCTAACACCAGGTTAATCCTTCCCATTAACCAAATCAACAATTTAAGTTAAAAAGGGGGGATAACTTAAATATTACATTTTCCATAATTAAAATATTACGTACTTTTTAGAAAGTCATTTATTATTATTATTATTATTATTATTATTATTATTATTATTATTATTATTATTATTATTATTATTACAACTGCGGTATATATATATATATATATATATATATATATATATATATATATATATATATATATATATATATATATATATATTCATATACTCTTCATCCGAGTAGATCTGTTTGTGACATGGGCGAAACGTTGTCAATAGAGGATCACATTATGCTTCATTTGTGTTGATATTTCCGCCTCTTACCTAGTCACCTGCAGGTTGATACAAACTTGTCACTCACCTCTCACAACTTCTGGGTAAAAATAGAGAAAATTTCCAGTGTTGGGTAGACTCTTCCTTCCACTGTACTCTCACTCGCTCGCTCATAACAAGCATTTATTCTCCCCTCTACCAAGGAGAGCATCAACCCAGTTGCAACTAGCACCGAGGGTCATTGCATATTCATTGTTATGCAGTATCAGTCTGGTTGGAGGTCAAATCAATACGAAGTTATTGACTCGTTATTATGTTAGTTCTGTAATCCGCTGCTTAGAAAGTTATTCACTGTAGACTCGTTTAGTTTGCTCCTTCACGTCTCTGGTACTCATTATAGGTCCCCGTTTTCCTAGTCTACAGCTCTACGGCTAAAATTACATTAATGTAACTAAGTTAGCCTTTGGTTTAGGTGCTGTTTGTGCAGGTGTTCAGGGATGTTCACCACTGTGTTCATTCTGTCATATTCGTGTGTGTGTGTGTGTGTGTGTGTGTGTGTGTGTGTGTGTGTGTGTGTGTGTGTGTGTGTGTGTGTGTGTGTGTGTAAATGTCAACATAACTGGCGGGTTCTCACAGAAATTTCTTGAAATTAATTTTAAACTCTTAGAATTAGAAAATTAATACACGTAGTGTTTTTCTCACACTGAGTGAGCTAGTCACACAACGTATTCTGTGTCACACTGAGTGAGCACGTTACTCACACTGTGTTCTCTGTCACACTGAGATTCTGAAGAGAAGATATAAAGGTTGGTGGAGTAATCTGGGAGGGTATGTAATAGAAGGAAGTAATAAGTAAATAATAAGAGGGAGATGATGAAGGTAACACAGAATCTAGGTAAATGAAAGACTGGATATCATACTGGAGGGAGGACTGTAGAAGTGAATGTGTTCAGATATAAGGGAGTGGACCCGGTGGACGGGTCTGTGATGGATGAGGCGAACCGTAGAAATAACGAGGGGGGAAAGATGTGTGGTGCATTGAAGTATCTGTGAAGATAAAGATCGTTATCCATGGAAGCAAAATAGGGGACTGTACCAGGGTATATTGGTGCCAACTTTCATGGGTGTGAAGCATGGGTTTTGAACATTACAGCGAGGAGGAGGCTGGAGGCAGTAGGGGTATCGTGTGTGGCGCAATGTGTGGTGTGAATATTATTCAGTGACTTCGAATATTGGGGATAATGAAACTGATAGGTTTCTAAATTTGTTCGGAGGGCTGAGGGAAGTTATCAAGATGGGTCGGACATTTAGAGAAGATGGAGAGAAATAGGATGACTGAGGATATATACTCGTAAATCTGAGGTGAAGGGAAGGCTGAGTAGGGGGCGTCCTAGGAAAGGCTGGAGGGGTACATGAGACTTTTGAGTGCTAGTGTCAGATAGGAGTGAGTAGAGGCAAGTGTTTTTATATGATTTGCTTGCTGTTGGAGTGTGAGCAAGGTAACATTTATGAAGTGATTCAGGGAAACTGGTTAGCCAGACTTGAGCCGTGGATGTGGGAGATACAGTGCCTGCACTCTGAAGGAGAGGTGAGGATGTCACAGTTCGAAGGCCCATCTGAACTGTGATGTTAACACACTTTTGGCACTCCAGTGATTGAATGAGTGACGGTAAAAGTGCTTCTTCTTTATCGGGTCGCCCTACCTTGCCGGACGATGACCGGGCTGTTAATGATAAACAATATTTTACAGAGAATATAAAGGCACAATACCGTGACTGGAACAATACACAAATAACCCGCACATAGCAGAGAGCAGCTTATGGTGACGTAAGTTCCTGTCTATGTGCGGCTTATTTGTGCAGCTGTATGTGCACTTATGGAACCCAGTTTACTTAATATAACATAACATAACATAACATAACATAAACTAACCGAACCTAACATAACCTAACATAACATAGCATAACCTAACCTAACCTAACCTAACCTAACATAACATAACATAAACTAACCGAACCTAACATAACATAGCATAACCTAACCTAACCTAACATAACATAACATAGCATAACCTAACCTAACCTAACATAACATAACATAACATAACATAGCATAACCTAACCTAATCTAACCTAACCTAATCTAACCTAACCTAACATAAAATAACCTAACATAACATAACATAACATAACATAGCATAACCTAACCTAACCTAACCTAACATAACATAACATAGCATAACCTAACCTAACCTAACATAACATAACATAACATAGCATAACCTAACCTAACCTAACCTAACCTAATCTAACCTAACCTAACATAACATAACATAACATAACATAACATAACATAACATAACATAACCTAAACTAACCTCACCTAAACTAACCTCAAATAACCTAACCTAACCTAACCTAACCTAACCTAACATAACATAACATAACATAACATAGCATAACCTAACCTAACCTAACATAACATAACATAGCATAACCTAACCTAACCTAACCTAATCTAACCTAACCTAACATAACATAACATAACATAACATAACATAACATAACCTAAACTAACCTCACCTAAACTAACCTCAAATAACCTAACCTAACCTAACCTAACATAACATAACATAACATAACATAACATAACATAACATAACATAACATAACATAACCTAAACTAACCTCACCTAAACTACATAAGAACATAAGAACATAAGAACATAAGAAAGGAGGAACACTGCAGGAGGCCTGCTGGCCCATACTAGGCAGGTCCTTTACAATTCATCCCAAATAACCTAACATAACCTAACCTAACCTAACCTAACCTCACCTAAACTAACCTCAAATAACCTAACCTAACCTAACCTAACCTAACCTAACCTAACCTAACCTAACATAACATAACATAACATAACATAACATAACATAACCTAAACTAACCTCACCTAAACTAACCTCAAATAACCTAACCTAACCTAACCTAACATAACATAACATAGCATAACCTAACCTAACCTAACATAACATAACATAGCATAACCTAACCTAACCTAACCTAACCTAATCTAACCTAACCTAACATAACATAACATAACATAACATAACATAACATAACATAACATAACATAACCTAAACTAACCTCACCTAAACTAACCTCAAATAACCTAACCTAACCTAACCTAACCTAACCTAACCTAACATAACATAACATAACATAACATAACATAACATAACATAACCTAAACTAACCTCACCTAAACTAACCTCAAATAACCTAACCTAACCTAACCTAACCTAACATAACATAACATAACATAACATAACATAACATAACATAACATAACATAACATAACATAACATAACATAACCTCACCTAAACTAACCTCAAATAACCTAACATAACCTAACCTAACCTAACCTAACCTCACCTAAACTAACCTCAAATAAACTAACCTCAAATAACCTAACCTAACCTAACCTAACCTAACCTAACCTAACGTAACCTAACCTAACCTAACCTCACCTAAACTAACCTCAAATAACCTAACCTAACCTAACCTAACCTAACCTCACCTAAACTAACCTCAAATAACCTAACATAACCTAACCTAACCTAACCTAACTTAACCTAATGTAACCTAACTTAACCTCAAATAACGTAACCTAATGTAACGTAACCTAACCTAACCAAACCTAACCTAACATAACCTAACCAAACCAAACCTAACTTAACCTAGTGCAACCTCACCTAACCTAACCTAATGTAACCTAATCTAACTTGTCATAACTTAACCTCAATCTAACTTATCAAAACCAAACCTAACCTACTACCTCTTGTCGGTTTCCAGCTCCTGGTCCCTGACCAGGCCTCCTGGTTGCTTGACCTGATCACTCAGGCTGTTGGTGCCTAACCTAAAATATATATTTAAAAGTCGGTCTCCAGAAAACGATGGCAAATTAAAGTTATGTAATGTGGAGAGTGAGGCTGGGGTGTTCCCGTGAGAAAGAACCCAGGTTAGAGATATCTCTCAGCATGTGAGATTAACTCAGGTGTGTAAGCTAACCAAGCCATAGCCACTTAGCACTTATACCTGTCAGCTATAAATATCAGACATTATTAACAGTTAGGTTAATGTTAGCGTCTCCACTGTAGCAATGAGGAGAGATATCTCATCATCCCCAAGTGAACATTAAAATGGTATGAAATACCGACAGATTGTTAGGTAAGACACATATGCAACAGTTAGGTATCTTTATTTCGAAACGTTTCGCCTACACAGTAGGCTTCTTCAGTCGAGTACAGAAAGGTTGATAGAAGCAGAAGATACTTGAAGACGATGTAATCAGTCCATCACCCTTAAAGTTTTGAGGTGGTCAGTCCCTCAGTCTGGAGAAGAGCATTGTTCCGTTGTCTGAAACAATATTGTTTCAGACAACGGAACAATGCTCTTCTCCAGACTGAGGGACTGACCACCTCAAAACTTTAAGGGTGATGGACTGATTACATCGTCTTCAAGTATCTTCTGCTTCTATCAACCTTTCTGTACTCGACTGAAGAAGCCTACTGTGTAGGCGAAACGTTTCGAAATAAAGATACCTAACTGTTGCATATGTGTCTTACCTAACAATCCCCAAGTGGAGGTGAGGAGAGATCTCTGATCATCCCCAAGTGGTGGTGAGGAGAGATCTCTGATCATCCCCAAGTGGAGGTGAGGAGAGATCTCTGATCATCCCCAAGTGGAGGTGAGGAGAGATCTCTGATCATCCCCAAGTGGAGGTGAGGAGAGATCTCTGATCATCCCCAAGTGGAGGTGAGGAGAGATCTCTGATCATCCCCAAGTGGAGGTGAGGAGAGATCTCTGATCATCCCCAAGTGGAGGTGAGGAGAGATCTCTGATCATCCCCAAGTGGAGGTGAGGAGAGATCTCTGATCATCCCCAAGTGGTGGTGAGGAGAGATCTCTGATCATCCCCAAGTGGAGGTGAGGAGAGATCTCTGATCATCCCCAAGTGGAGGTGAGGAGAGATCTCTGATCATCCCCAAGTGGAGGTGAGGAGAGATCTCTGATCATCCCCAAGTGGAGGTGAGGAGAGATCTCTGATCATCCCCAAGTGGAGGTGAGGAGAGATCTCTGATCATCCCCAAGTGGAGGTGAGGAGAGATCTCTGATCATCCCCAAGTGGAGGTGAGGAGAGATCTCTGATCATCCCCAAGTGGAGGTGAGGAGAGATCTCTGATCATCCCCAAGTGGAGGTGAGGAGAGATCTCTGATCATCCCCAAGTGGAGGTGAGGAGAGATCTCTGATCATCCCCAAGTGGAGGTGAGGAGAGATCTCTGATCATCCCCAAGTGGAGGTGAGGAGAGATCTCTGATCATCCCCAAGTGGAGGTGAGGAGAGATCTCTGATCATCCCCAAGTGGAGGTGAGGAGAGATCTCTGATCATCCCCAAGTGGAGGTGAGGAGAGATCTCTGATCATCCCCAAGTGGAGGTGAGGAGAGATCTCTGATCATCCCCAAGTGGAGGTGAGGAGAGATCTCTGATCATCCCCAAGTGGTGGTGAGGAGAGATCTCTGATCATCCCCAAGTGGAGGTGAGGAGAGATCTCTGATCATCCCCAAGTGGAGGTGAGGAGAGATCTCTGATCATCCCCAAGTGGAGGTGAGGAGAGATCTCTGATCATCCCCAAGTGGAGGTGAGGAGAGATCTCTGATCATCCCCAAGTGGAGGTGAGGAGAGATCTCTGATCATCCCCAAGTGGAGGTGAGGAGAGATCTCTGATCATCCCCAAGTGGAGGTGAGGAGAGATCTCTGATCATCCCCAAGTGGAGGTGAGGAGAGATCTCTGATCATCCCCAAGTGGAGGTGAGGAGAGATCTCTGATCATCCCCAAGTGGAGGTGAGGAGAGATCTCTGATCATCCCCAAGTGGAGGTGAGGAGAGATCTCTGATCATCCCCAATGGTGGTGAGGAGAGATCTCTGATCATCCCCAAGTGGTGGTGAGGAGAGATCTCTGATCATCCCCAAGTGGAGGTGAGGAGAGATCTCTGATCATCCCCAAGTGGAGGTGAGGAGAGATCTCTGATCATCCCCAAGTGGAGGTGAGGAGAGATCTCTGATCATCCCCAAGTGGAGGTGAGGAGAGATCTCTGATCATCCCCAAGTGGTGGTGAGGAGAGATCTCTGATCATCCCCAAGTGGAGGTGAGGAGAGATCTCTGATCATCCCCAAGTGGAGGTGAGGAGAGATCTCTGATCATCCCCAAGTGGAGGTGAGGAGAGATCTCTGATCATCCCCAAGTGGAGGTGAGGAGAGATCTCTGATCATCCCCAAGTGGAGGTGAGGAGAGATCTCTGATCATCCCCAAGTGGAGGTGAGGAGAGATCTCTGATCATCCCCAAGTGGAGGTGAGGAGAGATCTCTGATCATCCCCAAGTGGAGGTGAGGAGAGATCTCTGATCATCCCCAAGTGGAGGTGAGGAGAGATCTCTGATCATCCCCAAATGGAGGTGAGGAGAGATCTCTCATCATCCGCAAGTGGAGGTGAGGAGAGATCTCTCATCATCCCCAAGTGGAGGTGAGGAGAGATCTCTCATCATCCCCAAGTGGAGGTGAGGAGAGATCTCTCATCATCCCCAAGTGGAGGTGAGGAGAGATCTCTCATCATCCCCAAGTGGAGGTGAGGAGAGATCTCTCATCATCCCCAAGTGGAGGTGAGGAGAGATCTCTCATCATCCCCAAGTGGAGGTGAGGAGAGATCTCTCATCATCCCCAAGTGGAGGTGAGGAGAGATCTCTCATCATCCCCAAGTGGAGGTGAGGAGAGAGATCTCATCATCCCCAAGTGGAGGTGAGGAGAGATCTCTCATCATCCCCAAGTGGAGGTGACGAGAGATCTCTCATCATCCCCAAGTGGAGGTGAGGAGAGATCTCCCATCATCCCCAAGTGGAGGTGAGGAGAGATCTCTCATCATCCCCAAGTGGAGGTGAAGAGAGATCTCTCATCATCCCCAAGTGGAGGTGAGGAGAGATCTCTCATCATCCCCAAGTGGAGGTGAGGAGAGATCTCTCATCATCCCCAAGTGGAGGTGAGGAGAGATCTCTGATCATCCCCAAGTGGAGGTGAGGAGTGATCTCTCATCATCCCCAAGTGGAGGTGAGGAGAGATCTCTCATCATCCCCAAGTGGAGGTGAGGAGAGATCTCTCATCATCCTCAAGTGGAGGTGAGGAGAGATCTCTCATCATCCCCAAGTGGAGGTGAGGTGAGATCTCTCATCATCCCCAAGTGGAGGTGAGGAGAGATCTCTCATCATCCCCAAGTGGAGGTGAGGAGAGATCTCTCATTATCTCCGAGAGAGGAGATCTTCACAGTGTTGCTCACCTTATTTCTCTCACTAACTGATTCCTAGTAAGGTATCAGTGGTACCGAACTCAGAGTGGAATATTTGACGATATACCCATCACTCTACTGAAGTCTCCCAGCTCAGGCTGACACTACTGAAGTCTCCCAGCTCAGGCTGACACTACTGAAGTCTCCCAGCTCAGGCTGACACTACTGAAGTCTCCCAGCTCAGGCTGACACTACTGAAGTCTCCCAGCTCAGGCTGACACTACTGAAGTCTCCCAGCTCAGGCTGACACTAGTGAAGTCTCCCAGCTCAGGCTGACACGCACGCTACTGGTGTTCCCACAATGTAACTATCATACAGAATAGTGTAGCAGCACACTCTACGTGTTCCCACAGTGTAATTATCACATACAGACTCACAGCCTCGTTATGGGAGCTCATCTATGGTCGCTAAATAACCATGGGAACAATGCCTACCATGAGAGTGCAAACCGAAACTCGCAAAAATGAAGGTACCATAGCCATGGTTCACCTCCCACTGGACCACTACCCTGGCGATGGTTCAGGTGCCACTGGACCACGACCCTTGCGATGGTTCAGGTGCCACTGGACCACGACACTGGCGATGGTTCAGGTGCCACTGGACCACGACACTGGCGATGGTTCAGGTGCCACTGGACCACGACACTGGCGATGGTTCAGGTGCCACTGGACCACGACACTGGTGATGGTTCAGGTGCCACTGGACCACGACCCTGGCGATGGTTCAGGTGCCACTGGACCACGACCCTGGCGATGGTTCAGGTGCCACTGGACCACGACACTGGCGATGGTTCAGGTGCCACTGGACCACGACCCTGGCGATGGTTCAGGTGCCACTGGACCACGACACTGGCGATGGTTCAGGTGCCACTGGACCACGACCCTGGCGATGGTTCAAGTGCCACTGGACCACGACACTGGCGATGGTTCAGGTGCCACTGGACCACGACACTGGCGATGGTTCAGGTGCCACTGGACCACGACACTGGCGATGGTTCAGGTGCCACTGGACCACGACACTGGCGATGGTTCAGGTGCCACTGGACCACGACACTGGCGATGGTTCAGGTGCCACTGGACCACGACACTGGCGATGGTTCAGGTGCCACTGGACCACGACACTGGCGATGGTTCAGGTGCCACTGGACCACGACCCTGGCGATGGTTCAGGTGCCACTGGACCACGACACTGGCGATGGTTCAGGTGCCACTGGACCACGACACTGGCGATGGTTCAGGTGCCACTGGACCACGACACTGGCGATGGTTCAGGTGCCACTGGACCACGACACTGGCGATGGTTCAGGTGCCACTGGACCACGACACTGGCGATGGTTCAGGTGCCACTGGACCACGACACTGGCGATGGTTCAGGTGCCACTGGACCACGACACTGGCGATGGTTCAGGTGCCACTGGACCACGACACTGGCGATGGTTCAGGTGCCACTGGACCACGACACTGGCGATGGTTCAGGTGCCACTGGACCACGACACTGGCGATGGTTCAGGTGCCACTGGACCACGACACTGGCGATGGTTCAGGTGCCACTGGACCACGACACTGGCGATGGTTCAGGTGCCACTGGACCACGACACTGGCGATGGTTCAGGTGCCACTGGACCACGACACTGGCGATGGTTCAGGTGCCACTGGACCACGACACTGGTGATGGTTCAGGTGCCACTGGACCACGACACTGGCGATGGTTCAGGTGCCACTGGACCACGACACTGGCGATGGTTCAGGTGCCACTGGACCACGACCCTGGCGATGGTTCAGGTGCCACTGGACCACGACCCTGGCGATGGTTCAGGCGCCACTGGACCACGACCCTGGCGATGGTTCAGGTGCCACTGGACCACGACCCTGGCGATGGTTCAGGTGCCACTGGACCACGACCCTGGCGATGGTTCAGGCGCCACTGGACCACGACACTGGCGATGGTTCAGGTGCCACTGGACCACGACCCTGGCGATGGTTCAGGTGCCACTGGACCACGACACTGGCGATGGTTCAGGTGCCACTGGACCACGACCCTGGCGTTGGTTCAGGTGCCACTGGACCACGACACTGGCGATGGTTCAGGTGCCACTGGACCACGACCCTGGCGATGGTTCAGGTGCCACTGGACCACGACCCTGGCGATGGTTCAGGTGCCACTGGACCACGACCCTGGCGATGGTTCAGGTGCCACTGGACCACGACACTGGCGATGGTTTAGGTGCCACTGGACCACGACCCTGGCGATGGTTCAGGTGCCACTGGACCACGACACTGGCGATGGTTCAGGTGCCACTGGACCACGACCCTGGCGATGGTTCAGGTGCCAATGGACCACGACACTGGCGATGGTTCAGGTGCCACTGGACCACGACACTGGCGATGGTTCAGGTGCCACTGGACCACGACACTGGCGATGGTTCAGGTGCCACTGGACCACGACCCTGGCGATGGTTCAGGTGCCACTGGACCACGACACTGGCGATGGTTCAGGTGCCACTGGACCACGACCCTGGCGATGGTTCAGGTGCCACTGGACCACGACAATGCTTATGTACATCTGTACAGATGTACATAAGCATTATTATTATTATTATTATTATTATTATTATTATTGGTGAACAACATGGGTACGAAAACATTACAGGAAAAATAACGTTCGGCTTTACATTTCACTCACTATAGAGCTTTGCATTTCACTCACTATAGAGCTTTGCATTTCACTCACTATAGAGCTTTGCATTTCACTCACTATAGAGCTTTGCATTTCACTCACTATAGAGCTTTGCATTTCACTCACTATAGAGCTTTGCATTTCACTCACTATAGAGCTTTACATTTCACTCACTATAGAGCTTTACATTTCACTCACTATAGAGCTTTACATTTCACTCACTATAGAGCTTTACATTTCACTCACTATAGAGCTTTACATTTCACTCACTATAGAGCTTTACATTTCACTCACTATAGAGCTTTACATTCACTCATAGAGCTTTACATTTCACTCATTATAGAGCTTTACATTTCACTCATTTTAAAGCTTTACATTTCACTCATTATAGAGCTTTACATTTCATTCACTATAGAGCTTTACATTCACTCATAGAGCTTTACATTTCACTCATAGAGCTTTACATTTCACTCATTATAGAGCTTTACATTTCACTCACTATAGAACTTTACATTTCATTCACTATAGAGCTTTACATTCACTCATAGAGCTTTACATTTCACTCATAGAGCTTTACATTTCACTCATTATAGAGCTTTACATTTCACTCACTATAGAACTTTACATTTCATTCACTATAGAGCTTTACATTCACTCATTATAGAGCTTTACATTTCACTCATTATAGAGCTTTACATTTCACTCACTATAGAGCTTTACATTTCTCTCATTACAGAGCTTTACATTTCACTCATTATAGAGCTTTACATTTCACTCACTATAGAGCTTTACATTTCACTCATTACAGAGCTTTACATTTCACTCAGTATAGAGCTTTACATTTCACTCATTACAGAGCTTTACATTTCACTCACTATAGAGCTTTACATTTCACTCACTATAGAGCTTTATATTTCACTCACTGTAGAGCTTTACATTTCACTCACTATAGAGCTTTACATTTCACTCATTACAGAGCTTTACCTTTCACTTACTATAGAGCTTTACATTTCACTCACTATAGAGCTTTACATTTCACTCATTACAGAGCTTTACATTTCACTCACTATAGAGCTTTACATTTCACTCATTACAGAGCTTTACATTTCACTCACTATAGAGCTTTACATTTCACTCACTATAGAGCTTTAAATTTCACTCACTATAGAGCTTTGCATTTCACTCACTATAGAGCTTTGCATTTCACTCACTATAGAGCTTTACATTTCACTCACTATAGAGCTTTACATTTCACTCACTATAGAGCTTTACATTTCACTCACTATAGAGCTTTACATTTCACTCACTATAGAGCTTTACATTTCACTCACTATAGAGCTTTACATTTCACTCACTATAGAGCTTTACATTTCACTCACTATAGAGCTTTGCATTTCATTCACTATAGAGCTTTACATTCACTCATAGAGCTTTACATTTCACTCATTATAGAGCTTTACATTTCACTCACTATAGAACTTTACATTTCCTTCACTATAGAGCTTTACATTCACTCATAGAGCTTTACATTTCACTCATTATAGAGCTTTACATTTCACTCATTATAAAGCTTTACATTTCACTCATTATAGAGCTTTACATTTCATTCACTATAGAGCTTTACATTCACTCATAGAGCTTTACATTTCACTCATAGAGCTTTACATTTCACTCATTATAGAGCTTTACATTTCACTCACTATAGAACTTTACATTTCATTCACTATAGAGCTTTACATTCACTCATAGAGCTTTACATTTCACTCATAGAGCTTTACATTTCACTCATTATAGAGCTTTACATTTCACTCACTATAGAACTTTACATTTCATTCACTATAGAGCTTTACATTCACTCATAGAGCTTTACATTTCACTCATTATAGAGCTTTACATTTCACTCATTATAGAGCTTTACATTTCACTCACTATAGAGCTTTACATTTCTCTCATTACAGAGCTTTACATTTCACTCATTATAGAGCTTTACATTTCACTCATTATAGAGCTTTACATTTCACTCACTATAGAGCTTTACATTTCACTCATAGAGCTTTACATTTCACTCATTATAGAGCTTTACATTTCACTCACTATAGAACTTTACATTTCATTCACTATAGAGCTTTACATTCACTCATAGAGCTTTACATTTCACTCATAGAGCTTTACATTTCACTCATTATAGAGCTTTACATTTCACTCACTATAGAACTTTACATTTCATTCACTATAGAGCTTTACATTCACTCATAGAGCTTTACATTTCACTCATTATAGAGCTTTACATTTCACTCATTATAGAGCTTTACATTTCACTCACTATAGAGCTTTACATTTCTCTCATTACAGAGCTTTACATTTCACTCATTATAGAGCTTTACATTTCACTCATTATAGAGCTTTACATTTCACTCACTATAGAGCTTTACATTTCACTCATTACAGAGCTTTACATTTCACTCAGTATAGAGCTTTACATTTCACTCATTACAGAGCTTTACATTTCACTCACTATAGAGCTTTACATTTCACTCACTATAGAGCTTTATATTTCACTCACTGTAGAGCTTTACATTTCACTCACTATAGAGCTTTACATTTCACTCATTACAGAGCTTTACATTTCACTTACTATAGAGCTTTACATTTCACTCACTATAGAGCTATACATTTCACTCATTACAGAGCTTTACATTTCACTCACTATAGAGCTTTACATTTCACTCATTACAGAGCTTTACATTTCACTCACTATAGAGCTTTACATTTCACTCACTATAGAGCTTTAAATTTCACTCACTATAGAGCTTTACATTTCACTCACTATAGAGCTTTACATTTCACTCATTACAGAGCTGTACATTTCACTCACTATAGAGCTTTACATTTCACTCACTATAGAGCTTTACGTTTCACTCATTACAGAGCTTTACATTTCACTCACTATAGAGCTTTACATTTCACTCATTACAGAGCTTTACATTTCACTCACTATAGAGCTTTACATTTCACTCACTATAGAGCTTTACATTTCACTCACTATAGAGCTTTACATTTCACTCACTATAGAGCTTTACATTTAACTCATTACAGAGCTTTACATTTCACTCACTATAGAGCTTTACATTTCACTCACTATAGAGCTTTACATTTCATTCATTACAGAGCTTTACATTTCACTCACTATAGAGCTTTACATTTCACTCATTATAGAGCTTTACATTTTACTCATTATAGAGCTTTACATTTCACTCACTATAGAGCTTTACATTTCACTCATTATAGAGCTTTACATTTCACTCACTGTAGAGCTTTACATTTCACTCACTATAGAGCTTTACATTTCACTCACTATAGAGCTTTACATTTCACTCACCATAGAGTTTTACATTTCACTCATTATAGAGCTTTACATTTCACTCACTATAGAGCTTTACATTTCACTCACTATAGAGCTTTACATTTCACTCACTATAGAGCTTTACATTTCACTCATTATAGAGCTTTACATTTCACTCACTATAGAGCTTTACATTTCTCTCATTACAGAGCTTTACATTTCACTCATTATAGAGCTTTACATTTCACTCACTATAGAGCTTTACATTTCACTCATTACAGAGCTTTACATTTCACTCAGTATAGAGCTTTACATTTCACTCATTACAGAGCTTTACATTTCACTCACTATAGAGCTTTACATTTCACTCACTATAGAGCTTTATATTTCACTCACTGTAGAGCTTTACATTTCACTCACTATAGAGCTTTACATTTCACTCATTACAGAGCTTTACCTTTCACTTACTATAGAGCTTTACATTTCACTCACTATAGAGCTTTACATTTCACTCATTACAGAGCTTTACATTTCACTCACTATAGAGCTTTACATTTCACTCATTACAGAGCTTTACATTTCACTCACTATAGAGCTTTACATTTCACTCACTATAGAGCTTTAAATTTCACTCACTATAGAGCTTTGCATTTCACTCACTATAGAGCTTTGCATTTCACTCACTATAGAGCTTTACATTTCACTCACTATAGAGCTTTACATTTCACTCACTATAGAGCTTTACATTTCACTCACTATAGAGCTTTACATTTCACTCACTATAGAGCTTTACATTTCACTCACTATAGAGCTTTACATTTCACTCACTATAGAGCTTTACATTTCACTCACTATAGAGCTTTGCATTTCATTCACTATAGAGCTTTACATTCACTCATAGAGCTTTACATTTCACTCATTATAGAGCTTTACATTTCACTCACTATAGAACTTTACATTTCATTCACTATAGAGCTTTACATTCACTCATAGAGCTTTACATTTCACTCATTATAGAGCTTTACATTTCACTCATTATAAAGCTTTACATTTCACTCATTATAGAGCTTTACATTTCATTCACTATAGAGCTTTACATTCACTCATAGAGCTTTACATTTCACTCATAGAGCTTTACATTTCACTCATTATAGAGCTTTACATTTCACTCACTATAGAACTTTACATTTCATTCACTATAGAGCTTTACATTCACTCATAGAGCTTTACATTTCACTCATAGAGCTTTACATTTCACTCATTATAGAGCTTTACATTTCACTCACTATAGAACTTTACATTTCATTCACTATAGAGCTTTACATTCACTCATAGAGCTTTACATTTCACTCATTATAGAGCTTTACATTTCACTCATTATAGAGCTTTACATTTCATTCACTATAGAGCTTTACATTTCTCTCATTACAGAGCTTTACATTTCACTCATTATAGAGCTTTACATTTCACTCATTATAGAGCTTTACATTTCACTCACTATAGAGCTTTACATTTCACTCATAGAGCTTTACATTTCACTCATTATAGAGCTTTACATTTCACTCACTATAGAACTTTACATTTCATTCACTATAGAGC